>NW_024580668.1:4794145-4884181 GCF_017639235.1 Corvus kubaryi | reverse complement strand
CCCCGCCCGCCCAGAGGCCGCGATCTTCTGCCGGGCCCCCTGAGGACGCCGTGCCGCCTTCCCCCCCGGTTTTGCCCGGAAGGAGACCCCCAGCCCGGCCGCCGTTGGGCGAGGGGTCCCGGGGGTGCCGCGGCGGGTCTCGACCGGTACCTTCAGCCTCCTCCTCCGCCGCCGCCTCAGCTCTTCCTGCCCCGCGCGCCGGAACCCCGCCCCGCGCGGGGCGCGCGCGGCCGCGGCTCCGCGCGATTGGCTGGCGCGACTGTCAATCAAAGGGGGCGGTGCGAGGCGCCCCTGCTGTGTCATGGAACATGGCGGCGCCCCCCCCCCCCCCCCCCCAACCCCTCATGACCCCCTCACCCCCATCCCATCCCTCAGCCCCTGCTCCATCCTCAGCACCGTACAGCCCAGGGCCAGCGCGCCTCCAACCACACTTTTATTCCCGGCACAGGCAGGGAATGGTTACAAAAACTCAATCCTTCCACGGAGGCGGGCCGGGCCCATGCCCAAAGCCCGGGTTGCCTCACAGTATTTCAGTATTGCTTTCCTGACCCAAATCCCAGGTGTTTCCAAGGGGCCGGCGGTGTATTCCCAACAGGAGCAGCAGCTATGGGAAGGAGTCTTGGGTTTGTTTTTTAAAGCAGTTTTCGGTGAAAATTTTACTGGGAAATTGTTTTTAATTATTAAACAAGAATAAATACTTCCCATTAGTTCTCTTCTCTCTGGGTGATCTAGGATAAATTATTCCTGTCATTAATCCGGTGATTAATCGGGTGACAAGAACTCTATAAATGCTGGATGTGTGAAAAGCTGCTCCCCATTTACAACAGGATGTCACATCCAAGACACAAATGCTGTACAAAGTCAGCTTTCACGTTTATAACATTTTTTACCAGAAGTCCACTCTCTCCCCAGCTCCAGCTCGCACAGGGCCTCTCCACCATCACACCAACGTGAGGTCTCAGTGCTGGGAGCATTCCCAAGGCTGTTCCCGATGCCAATTCCCAGCCACTGCAGGTTTCCAGCCCAGCACCGCCGGCAGCGCACAGCCCTCGCTGTCCTGCACCCCAACCACCCCACGGACTGCAGGGCAAAGGTGCTGAGGAACAGAGTCCCCCAGGGCTGGACACCTCCACCCAGGGCTGGAGGTGTCCAAAGCTCCAATTTAAACCATCTTTGTCCAGTGAACATCACAATAAAATTAAGGTACAGCCCCAGAGCTGGCAGAGCAAAGCCAGAGTCCTCCTCCCCCCCTGCCAGCTGCTCTGTAGGAGTCTCACAAAAATCTCGGCCACCATCCAGAGGCCCAAAAGGTATTTATTAAGTATTTATTATAATTTCTTTCTAGCTGGTTTCTCTATGTAGCTGTATTAACATATACTAACACAGTTATCTTATATACAGTGTTTAATCAAGTTATAAAAGTGACATTCTTTCAAAAGGTGCAAAGTTATTAATGTTTTGACACGCAAACTACTGAGGCAAGATCTGCATCGAAAATAAAACTTTTGGACTTTGAGAGCATTAGGAATGCCAGGGCTGGCCAAGCAGAGCCATGTGGGCAGTGCAGGGAAAGGGTTCTGGAAGTGTTGCTAATGAAGAACAATAAATTAGAAGAATGGATTTGGAACTAATCTGAAATTTTACTGAAAGCTTTAGACTAAAGGAAGGGGAGAAGAGGGTGAAGATGTAACTAATGAAGTGTTTTTACATTGGAAATGTTCCCAGTTTCTTTTTATATCCCATGAAGATTCTATACTGAAGTTTGGATTAAACACGTTGGTACAATTGTTTCATGCTTTCACATAATGACAAGGCTTTAGGTCTTAGAATTTAAAACCTGGCTTAGACAAAAGGGATGCTAACCTGTACACCTCCTCTTAGAAACAGAACATCTGTACAGTTTTTTTTCCATTCAGGCAATTTCTACTTATATGCATTGCTTTAAAAACACCACTCCAGCATTAAACATCCTATGTAGTGTAAGCAAGTTTTAAACTCCCACTGGTCTAATATGTGATTCCTTTCAATCCTCACCTAACAAAAAATTCCCTATGGCACGTGCAGCGAGTTTGGAAAGGGGGGTTACACTGCCTGACACTGTCATTACAGCTCAGGTTTTTACCAAAACTATTTTTATGCTGTTCCATGTGGAGCAGCACTGTCTTTACAGAAGTGTCTGTGCCCTTACTAGGAACAAACACAACCCCAACTGTGCCACTACGTCCAGCTCAAGTTCTGAGGATTTCCATCAACACAAGGTACAAATTTTGGCAACAGAATCAAGTTGCCATGAACAAGATTCAGATGATATCCTTCCTTACTGCTTTGAAGTTTTACAGCTTCTCTTATTTTTCCAATGAAGACAACTAAATTTCCCCCAAATTTAATCTAATTGTTGTACACATGACTTGATAGAAGAATTTCTCTATAAATATGATAATTTTCCTTTGCTGTTTAATCCTGTGGCTAAGAGAGAAACACTTCAAAAATCTACTTTCTGGATGAAATCCCAGATGTTTTGGACATTAAACAGACCAGTTCTTTCTTGAACTCCTCATGTTGCTGGCACTTAACAGCAACAATTTCTAAATTAGTGTAAACTTCACAGCAGCACAGCCGCTCTCCATTTTCGCCTGGTTACTCAATTAAAAACTTTCATAAAAGAAGCAGCAACATTAGGATCAGTTTTGATTACTGGACCTAATTTTTCAAGCCTCTCTCCCCACCCTGCCCCCTGAAGTGTACCACTTGAAAGAAAATGAATGCATCAGTTCAGTAATTGATTATTTCCAGTATTATACGGCTTTGATGGTTTGATATGGAACAAAAAAAAAAAACCATCCCATTTTTTGACATCACGTGCTCACAGGAAACTTGTAATAGGTATAACTCTGCCAAAGCTTTAAATTGATTCTGCTTTTTCACAACATACAAAACAGACATGACCTAATAATGAGAAACATGCAAACCAAAACTTCCCCAAAACATGAACCTGTGTGGATACACACACGGAAGTGCTTCCAAAGGAAAGTTTAGTCTAGAAGCATTCACAGTGCCAAAGCTGCCAAAGGTAGTGCAGAAGAGTTAAGCCTCCAAGTGGTAGCAAGCAATATATTGTACATTGTAACCACCTCAACATTCCTGCTATTGCTTCCGAAGCTCCTCCTATGGTAAGAACAGCATTTGACCTCAGGAAAAGCACATTTCGGGTGTGCCCTTCCCTTCTCCTAAGGTATGCTCTATGGGATTTATCACAGGTATACAGTTTAATGCTCACAGTGTCCCAAAGTTGTGAAGACTCTGTAACAGACAACTACAGTATGAGAGGGTCAGGCTGGGTTTTGTGTCCCAGGTCTCTCAGTTATGGAATTGTTGGGAAGGGGGCTGAGAGCTCCCATCTCCAGGGAGTGCTACATACAGTACGGGGAGTGTGACAGGACTGGGTTTGATCCTATTGGTACCATGTTGGCTTTTCATCCCTGTTCCGAGTGCCAAAAACTTCAGCTTCTTCACTATTGTACTAAGTAACAAGGATATTATCTCTATTTTATTTAACTTACGTAGTTTTCAAGGATGTTATGTGCTCTACGGATACAGCGTATCCTCCTGCCAGAGAAACTAGGGGAGGAAATGGAGAACCAAAGGTCCCTCTGAAAATTAGTGAAAATTTGATGATTCCAGGTGCAGCTTTATGGAATGAGCGCAACAGTATTTAAATATTTGGCAATCCAACATTAGTGATAATTAAACCATTGATTGTTGACTGATAGAATTTCTGTTAAAATTGACTTAGAAAAGCTGGTTTTTGCTATCAACAAAACCAGAGTAACTGGCTTGGAATGAAATCTAGTAACTAGATGTCCGGATGAGATGAGCAATTAGTTCTGGAATCTCAATATATGTCTGGACAGTCTGAGAAATTTCTATCAAAATAGCCACCTGAGTACAGCCAATCTGGAGTCCCAGTGTATGGGTTAGTGCCTTGATGAAACCATCTGTAACACAAAAAAGAAAAAGAAGAGAAACAATAAAAGAAAAAAGCGAACAGACTGAACAGTTATTAAAAGGGAAAAAAATCCCAACATTGCTTCCTTCACAAAACGTTCTAAAAATACACTGGTATTTCTTATCAAAAAAATTCTCAGGAAATATTCTGAACATAAAAAACACTGAACTTCCTACACAATTATCACCACCTTGTAGAGCGCCTTTTTTTTTAGCATGAAGTCAAGGAGTATGGAATGGATTTTAAAATTGCTGTCCTATTCAAAGTAAAAATAACATCGATACTCTATATATATTAATTTTTACTTTAAAAGGATGCTAAATCAGTTACACAATCATTTTTGGAAATTTGCCCCAAGAAGAAACACTTTCTGTTCTATGGAGCTATGCCCTGCCAAGAACATCAACAGCTGCTCGCTTTTTAACCACGTTGACCAAAACCAATTTTATATTCTCTGGAAGAGATTTTTCAAGGCATTAACTGGAACTAATCTGTAGCTGCTCCTCCAGGCTTTGGGAAAAGAATGCTTTCTCTTCTGAATTTCATAAAATCATGGAGCATCCCAAAGTTCTTGCCTTTGAAGGAGGCAACTGCAGCGACTGGCCATGAGCACACACTTGACTGCCCAGCACTAGCAGCTGTGAAAAGCACCCTGTGGGAGCAGCAGCCAAATCACACATCTCTCCCTGATGCACTCTGTGACTCAGAAATCACTTGAATATGCAATCAAAAAAGCAATTTCTGAAGTATCCAAGCCAAAAAATACAGAAAGTGTGAAAATAAAAGGCCCTAGAGGGCCACAATGTCTTGCTCAACTACCAAAAGCTGGACAGGAATTGGTTAAAGGAGAGATGACACTTAACATTTTATTAATTCTAACAAAAACATTACCTCTGTAGGTTTAAAAAAAAAAAAAAAAAATCCAGCATTACCACAGTATTTAATTATGATAGGTTTCAGCATTTATTATTAGATAATTTGTCCAGGACAGACTTATCAGCAATTTTGGCTTCCAGCTACATATTTAATTGTTGACCCAACAATGCTTTCAGTGACACTACAAATTGCGCTGTCATGGAAGCAATCAGACACATGCTGTCCTGAATAAAAACAATTCAAGCAGAGTATCCAGCTATTCCAAGCTTCAACAAATTCCCCCTTCCTTGCCCCTTACCGTGTGTGCCACTCCACCTCGTCTTTCGCACGCTCCTTGCGAGCAGCTCTTTGTTTCTCTTCTAGTCTCTCCTTCTCTTTGCTTGCCACATCTAATCAATGTTTCAAGAGAAATTGGTTACTTAGCAAAACAAAAACAAAAATGCAGAAAACACAGGAAAGACGAGAGAAATAAAATAGAGCTCATTTAAGCATGAGAAATCATTTGCTGTACACAGTCTCAGGCAACAGAAACCTCAAACTCATTTCAGAAAAGTTGCTGCTACAAACACAGAGCTGAAACTGAAATGTTAAGTGTTTTATCTCTCAGAAACACTGTACTGAGACAGCAGGAACAAATTCAGATTAGACATGAGAGTGATTTTTTTCAGTATTTGGCCATGTGTTTCCTCTGACAAACAGCAGAGCAGCAGAGCATGTCTGCTCACCACATGTCTCTCCAGACAAACTCCAGAGCAAGTGGAGCACGTCTGCAGCTCCTCCCAAGCTAACAAACATGCAAACACACCATAGCACAGGACAGCAGCCCTGGGATCCACCTGGGATGCATCTGTTCTCCCAGGCTTTACTGGGAGAAAACAGACATCATACACTATTCAAAAGTATGTTCATTGCACAGGATGAAAAAGAGTTAAGGCTGCTCTGGGAACGAGAAACTGAGGGCAGTGTTTCCTGCATCGACCTCCCTTCAGCCATGCCTCCCAAACCTTACTCATGTGCCAGTACTTCCTGCAGCAAACACACACCCATGTTCCCGTTCTCCATGTTCCTGATATCCGGACGTAGCCGGCAGTCCGTGGGAGCCAATATCGCTTCCATGCCCTTTTCCAGCTCATTGAGACTCACAGCAAAACTGGTGAAATTGTACATCTGAAAAGCAAATTAAAGAGAACACACAAGTTATTCCAGCAAAGCAGTGCTAGGTTCCCTAGCACAGTGAATGGATACAACAAACAACACTTCCAAGAGAAACTGCTGAGTCAAAGCTTCTCCCACTGGCTGCCCCAAAGGCAAGGTTAGGTTCATACAACACCAGCTGCATTTTTTGTTGGAGGGGAGGAACAAGAAAGGGCAGATGGGGATAGAATCACAGCTTTCATTTTTTAAGCAGTCTTTACTTTGGAGGATTAAGACAGATTTTCTACCGTATTGATATTTAACATCATGATTTTTAGGAAAAAGCAAAACAAAACCACCCACACCTAAAAGACCAAAAAGTCTCATTGAAACTATGGAAATTAATATCCAGCTGCCCAGTTACTGCAGCCTGTGGCAGCCTATCTTGGAACAGCAGGGCCAGCAGAAGGGAATGTGTATCCATATTTTAGCCACTCTCAGTGCAAAGATCTCCCAGGAAGGTTAACCTAAGTGCCCAGATTCCCAGCTGCACTCAGAGCATGTATTCCTTGTGCCAGCTCAGGCACAGCAGGGCTGCTTTCAGCACGGGACTGAAGCAGAGCTTCTTGGAGTGTAATTTCAGTGCTGCAGCAAGAACTGCCAGAGCCTGGCCCTATGCCAAGGAGTGACACTGCAACAAGGTTCCCTGGACCATTACTCATGCTCCCCTGGATAAGTCACCAGCAAGAGCAAGGCACAGGCTGATAGGAACAGTTACCTGTGATGAGTTTGGTGGCCTACAATTTATTCTCCAAAGCAATTTACTGCCTGGTATGAACTGCACCGTGTCTTGAACCTCTGGCATATCATCAGCCTCATCATTTTCAGATTTAATATCTTCTTCACTCTGAAACAGAGATAACATTTGGCAGAGGAACAAAGGAACATTGGATGGTTTCATCTAGAATTCTGCAGTGACTGTTGAAGAATCTGTTCACATTTGAGACACTGAACACTCCTGTACTTCTGCCTCACCCCTCCTGTTTGCTTTTCCTCACTCTGTATACAGTCCCTCCCATTTTTATGTCTTGCTCCTAATACCCCCAGATAGTCTCCTAACACTTAAATGAAACTTCAATATCTGTTCAAAAAAAACCCCCAGCAACAGTAATAACAGTAAATTCATGTCTTTCAGAAGTGTTTTCTCCAGCTGCCCCTTCTATCCTATGCCATAGCTTAATTTCACCTCACATGACCATTATTTCTTCAGGTGCAAATGAGCCAAGACTGAAATTTAAACCAGTTTCCAAGTTAGTTCTTAAGTCATAAATAGGGCAGACCTGTTTTTGGGTATTGCTTCATCATTTGCAAAACATTTGGATGTGTGGTTAAAAAAAGACAGGCCCTCGTTTCAGTCTGTTTTCCTATGATCCAGACTCCAATCACAATTATCACTGCCAGTTTTCTCACTGTGAAGACTGTGTCCCTAAGTTTATGAATACAGTGTCTTTCCTTCAAAGTTCCTTTGTTACCAGCTGCACTGCTGTGCTGCACGTATAAAAATCCAATGTGCGGGAGGCTGCTCTCAGAATCTGAGAGAATCTGACTGCTGCAGGACACAGACAGCTGCATTGTGGAACTTTAGAGGATTTCACCATGAGAACCCATTGAAAACCACAACAACCAGAAGGGAAGTTTGAGGCAATAACATCCTGGAGTGACAGTAACAGTTTTCCTCACTCCCACCCCCTTTCTATTTTCTTTCTGCCCTCTCTGACATGGGTCATTTGTTTGACTCAAAAATACCCTACTAGGTTAAACAGGGCCTGTTTCATACACTAGAAAACAGCTCCATATGGTTAAGAGTCTAATTTCAATAATTTGGTTTGAGTATTCATTATTCTAAAAGACACTTCTAGGCTACTTTCCATGTCAACATCTAGCTTACTGTTAGACAGTTCCCCATCTAAATATAGTCTCAACAGGAAGGAAGGAAGGAAGGAAAGAAAGAAAGAATTGATTTTCTTAAGATGAACAGAATCTTATTATTTTTAAAAAAAGTCAAAATATAAGCTTGTACCATGATGGAATACAGAGGCAAAAGCAAGGCCTGTTGTTGCTCTAGATTCTTCTGATGTGAATACTTTTAAAGTTTGAGCCTCTTAACATCGAGAGATTAGCTTCTGTTTAACTTTTCATTTTCAATGAGTAACTGTTGATACCAGGAAACCCAAAGTCCTCTGCTGCACCATACAGTACTTCCCATTTTCTATATGACACTGAGGATTTGACAGCAACTTACCTGACACTGCTTTAATATGAAGAATGTTTCCAGACCTCTTTGTTGTAAAGATTTTCTACATCATGAATTCTGAAAAGCTGCATCACCAAAAAGGGTATCTGACTTAAACAAAATGATTATTCTTTTTCCTGCCCAAATCCTAGTACTTTTACGGCTGGAGTTGGCAGTAGGGCCACCCTCCTCATTCAAAGACTGGACAACATCAGCTTGGGGGTTGATATTTGATGACTGACTAATCTCCAGCAGACACCATTCCTCTGAGCTCCCTTCCATGCCAGCAGCTCACACTACAGCCTGCAAAGCTCAAAGTGCCAAGTGCCTTCTCACTGCCCCATCCAACCCCTACCAAATGACAAGTTTTAACCCTTCATTCACCTAAATAAGAGGTTTTGATTTCATTTATGACATTTCAGTATCTTTTCTCCCTAAAGAATCCTTCACCTTACCGACTTCTTCTTCTGCTCACCACCTCTCTTCTCACTCTTTTTGTAGGTCTCATATGTGGTGGGATCAGTGCACCACAAACATTCTGTCCACTTGCCATAGATCACACACAGCTTCTTCCTGCTGCAGAGAAAGCAAAGGACACTGAGCTCTTCCTTCTTACTGAGCCTTCTAAGCCTAGCCCTGCAGATTCTGATCTGTATTAAATACCCAGCTTCCTACTTCACCACATTTTATGTTTCTATTTGCAGATTTCACAGAATGGGTGACTCTTAGAAAACACAGATGTTTGATAAGGCAAAGAAAAGGTTTCAGCTCATTCCAGCCCTCCAGAACAGATCCTCATGACAGTCACATGCTTTTGCCACTGCTAAATGAATGTGGGTACATCAAAGCCAATTATAATACAGAGACTCAGAGTCACAAAACAGGTTTGGGTTAATTAAAAACTTCTAACAACCACATTCTCATTATTTAAAACTGAAGACTGGAATTATGACTGTACAATAGTAAATCAGTTGCAACTACTCTGCATTTTCCCTTTATTTCCAAAAGCTGGACTGGAGAGTTTTTCTAACAATGCTTGAAAATGATCATCTTGGAGTCAGGGGGTTTAATACTGACACAGAGAACAAAAATGGGTTACAAATTACATTGGTAGCAACTTTACAGTCACATCAGCTGTGGTCACTATGCAAGCAAAAGAAATGCCCCAGTGTTTAAAAACAGAGAGATCAAGAGGCTTTTATCACTTACTGCTTGTCCTGGATATATCCCTCTACTCTGTGAAGCTCTTTCCCAAACAGTCCACACGGTTTAAAATTAAGGACACATTTATCTCCAGTACTGTGGAGGAAATAAGTACATGCTTAGAGAAGCAAGCCCACAAATACATTAAAAAATTTACTTTTCAAACTTACTTAGCTTTTTTAATATAGTTACAGTTAGCTGGTGGTTAGTTATATACATAATTATTTTTATTTAACTATGGTTTATTGTCTGACCCGGGCATTAAAAATAGCACACAAATTTCAAAATTCCACAGAACTAACAAATTTTGTGCAAGTACAGGAGACAGGATTGCAGATTTCATGCTATGAGAAGTATTAAACAGCAGCTCATTGGGTTGAAGCTCTCATTTATGGAGAGAGCAACACATGCAGGAGTAATAGCTCTCACAAAATTCCCTCCCATATCATTTAGAAGGTAATTTATTTTATGTAAGTAAAAAGCTTTTATACAGGCAGTTGGCAGAGCAGTTGATGCTCTCTAAATTCACATTTCCCAACTCTACAGTCATTTTTCTGTGCTGTGCCCTTAATTTAAGACATTCTCCATTATCTAAACTAAAAAAGTGACAAATCACAATCAACACCGAGGAGGTCCAATCTGCCTCTGACAATTATTTCATTTAATGGTTCTGGAGTTAAATTTAATTTCTGTTCTCTGTTAATAGGGCTGAATTTGGATGGGTAACTCACAGATGTAAAACCTTTGCACTCCATAGGCCATCTGGCTTTGTGCCTTTTCATTAATAACGTTATGATAGTAAGCCCAGGCCTAGGGATAATTTGCATTTGTCAGGAGAAGTAAAAAACAGCCCCACAAAAAGACAAAAAAAATCCCCACGAGACTTTGGAGCTACAAAACAAAGCTTCCTGTGTGTCTGACAAAAATCAAATCTGCTCTGTAACACAATGACCACAACAATCCCTACAGCCCCTGGGTTCATGATCAGCATTACCTGTGATTTACAATTTCTACCACTCCGTACTGCTCTAACCACAGTTTACCAATAATTACATTATGTACACAACAGGTTGGATTTGTCCATGTGTAAGCTTCATTGTGCCTGTCAAGGAAATAAGAGAAGGAAATCATTTTCTTGAGCTTGAGATGGAATGCAAGCCTGTTTTCAATTCTGTTCATGGCAGGGCAAAATATGTAACACTCCTCTGAACAGCCAGCACTCAGCTTCATAACAGAAGAGGAACAGACTGTTCTTTACAAGCCAACGATGTGTTGTATCCAAACACTGGTGCAAGTTCATACAGTGATATTACCCTTATTTTTCTCCCTTCTCACATAAGTTTTACAGCTGCTGTGCCTTGGATTACAAATTTCAGCCCTACATAAAGGGCAGTTCAGGAATTCATCTTTTAAATTTGCACTTGTAAAGCTGTAAGTGATAAGACATAATATCTGCAGGAGAACCAGACTAACAAACTAATGCCCAATAGTATCTTCCATTCAATTGCTGCAGCAGTAAATTGCGTAAGTGGTTTCCACAAACACGTCACAAGTTTCCTCATCAGCATTTGAGGCCTGTTCCAGTGCCACTAAAGGTAATTTTGGGGTGTGAGTGGTTTTTGCTTTGTTTAAGTCAGTTATTTAACACTAGTGGGACACAACAGCACTACTGCAAGCTCCACAACCATGACATTTTAAAATTCAGTTTACTATTCAATTCCATCCTTTCCCCAAAGATTTACTGAGAAAAAGGAAAAATCCTAGAATTGATTTTCCATTTGATTTCATTTTTGGTTTATTGTTTTGTGAAAATCTTTAAAGGTGAGTTAATACAGTCTAAATCCCTAAAAGACATTATCATATAAATGATCAAAAAGTTAAACAACAGGATCCTATTGTCAATAGCAGAGTCAAAGCCACCTATTCACACTCATCTTTCCACGCTGGTAGGAGAAATACTGAAGTTACCTGGTTGGCAATCAATCCATCTTAGGAAAGCTTGTAAACTCTATTTTAATACAAAACACAGAAAAAGCAGTGTCCTCTGTAAAAAGTGCCTTGTACTTCTACATCCAGTGAGCATGGAGAGAACACTCCTAGCTAATGTTTCCAACCCATCTGTCATTTTCCAGTACAGAGAAATAACAGATCATTGAAGTCTCACTATTTCCCACAGCTCCTTTTCTTCAAGGAGTCTTTAGAACAATGACAACTCTTCAACTGGGGGGAAAAAAAAACAGAATCCCTCAAATTCTTCCCCCCAGCCTTTAAACACAGTTTTATTCCTGAACTATTTTGACAGCAGAAGCTTTATAGCATAAACCAAAACACAACACAAGGCACTTATGGTCAGTGCTGATGAACTGAAGCACTTATTGTGTTGGAGAAGTGAGGGAAAAGTGTCTTCTAATGCTCTGAAAAATAGTCATGGTTAGCATAAAGGCACAATTTAATACTGACTCCCAGCTTTGCTTCCCAAACAGCTCCTTGTTCACTCAGGCCTTGAGCTGTTCTCAGACTACTCAAAGCAACAGAATGGTCTGAATCACAACACTGAGAGGCTCAAAATTTCATTTTAACTTCTGCTGCTAACTTGAAGCAATTATTTAAAATAAATGCTTTAATTGTTTATATTCCAGTTTAAATCTCAGCCTTGATTAGGCTCAGCAAGAATTTTAACAGTATCCTACATAAAGGCTCTGAAGGAACAAACATTATTTTGGTAACACCTGCATTCTGCACTAACATTCACAGTTCCTTCTACATTCAGAAGAAATTTCCTTTACTTCCATCACCATTTATCTTCAAGACCAGTTCATACTTTTATGAACTTTGGAATATTAGATGCCAACAGCTAAAAAATTAAACTACTTCCAAAAGAAAGTACAGGAAAAGTCAATGCTTGCTATGGCAGGCAAGTTGATTTTTCATTAAAACCAAATGCCTAGAACTTTCTTAAGTCAACATTTCAAAACTACCTCAGAGTTAGGCCTCAGAAAGGCTTTTATAAAAGCACCAATTGCAGAATACTTTATTTGCAATTGTTCTAGTGCATCCTCGTGTCCCACTTGGGGAAGTTCCAGAGTCTTTGTACCATCAGGGCACAAAACAACTCATGGCACGTCACATAATTTATGAGAGACAAGAATGGGAGCAATCTGGAGAGACATTCTTGATTTCAGTAGGAAGCTGATCCTTCTCTGCAAGTGGCAATCCTGACAAGTTTCTGCTTGTCTGCCTTACCACAGAACAGTTATTGTGAGATGCAGCTCTTTCCACACAAACACTCACACAAACCACCAAAACCAACAGCAATATTGAAAACTGAGATGAGCGTGAACAGCCCAGTAAGAGAATTTTATCTCTATATTTAAATTTTACATGTCTTCACAGAACTAGCTTTCAGTAGCAATCAATTTGTAAGAAATGCTAATTTTCAAGCTGGAAAAACTGGGTCAAACTGCTACAGCTATAGAAGCATAACACAAATTAAAAAAACAGCTCTGAAATTAAGCAGTGAAAATTAACTTGTAAATCAATTCTTACAACCTCTTCAGCAAGGGGTTTTTAGGTAATCATCCCTGAAAAGCCAACAGGGTTATCACCAATAAGTAAAAAAAGTTATTTATTTCTCATACTCACTTCAGAAGCTCCAAAGTAATTGTTCCCCGAGGCTCTGCTTCTATACTCTTTCCCCAGAATTTTAGTTTGGGATAGATTGATCCATGAAATATGAAGTCCTTATTGAGGCCTTCAGAATAAAATGCACTAATAGGTGGGTGGTGGCTGACTTGTTCAGATATAAACCTAAATCCTAAGTCCTCCCTGGCAACAACAAAAGAAGAGTATTAAATAGTAAGTATATTTTTAATATTGCAAGAGAAAAGAGTTGATACTTTAAAAAAATGTGAAGTATTTTTAGATTAAACTGAAGGTGAAATTTTTCCTTTTCTAGTTCCATGACACATTTACAATTAATGAAATGAAAGGATTTCTACTCTGAATGCTTTCTTTTTATACCTCAAACCAGGTTTCTACCCAGAAAAGCATCTGAAGAAGTTTCACTGAAATAACTCATGAAAATACAGAGACCCCGTGGGCAGCATGAAAAGGTCTGACTGAAAATTCTTTACTCCACTGCAGACATATCACCCATTTATTTGAGGAAGCCGAAAGTCCTTCAGACTAATTTCTCTATCTGACATGATCAACAAAACAATATTTAAATTAATTAATAGTGTCTGTTCAGGAAGTGTCTTTGGTGGAAGAACATGAGTCAATTTTCCTCTAAATAATTCTCTGAATACTCTGCCTAAACTTAGAAATAAAATTATTAGCTTTTATAACAACTTCCCAGAAATTTTGAGGTAGTTTGAAGAAAAGAATTTTAGCTATACTCTGAAATATATTTTACTGGTATTTTACTACAACCAAACCAGTGTGAGAGTCTGCTAACTCAAGAACACAAACAACCCCAGCTCCCAATTTAAAGTAATTACTACCTGGTTAATTCATAGGTTTCTCCTAACAGCGGGTTAAATGGTTTGCCAGTTCTCTCCCACTGAGAAGCTACAGCAGAGACTGCAAAAGCAGCTACAGCCTGTAAGCAAATTAAGAACACATTGTTATGAGAATAGTGCATTAAAACTCTAAGTTGAATATATTATATTTGTTGCACATACAGTATTTTATTAGTATTCTACAAAGGAATTGCTTTATATTGTTTAAGGCCAAAACATTTGTAAGCCATGGGATAAATGATATAGAAGTGGGGAAATATAAGCACTTATTAAGAATCTCATTTCTAACAGGAATTATTTTCTGTGGTAAATTCTGCCAGGTTACATTCTGCCCCACCTACCTCTAGGAGATCAGCCTGGTTTTTTAAATCTACTTTTCCCCACTTTGACTGCCCCCCACCCTCAGCTTGTTGCGAACAGAGCCTCGCTTTCCTAGTGCCAGGAAAGAACTATTTCAGCACAGACGTGACTTCTTGAACCATGCCAGCAGGTTCAGGTGACACTGAGGAGCTCCTGCAGGCTGGGAAATGGAGGTATGGACCCCACAAACACAGGATCCAAGATAAACACTCCAGTTTCACTTAAATAAATCAGAGCTGTGAGCAATACCAGCATAACCTGATGCACACAGGTGTCACCATATTCACTTCCTTGGTGTGAGACCAGCCAGGTACTATATCCTAATCCCAGTAACACCCAGTTTTGGAGAAAAAAAGAGAAGCAAAAGTTGGCTCTGTCACAACAATTTTTCATCCATAACTTCAAAATCATGAGGCCACTCAACAAAGCAATTTAGAGTGACATGAAGCCAAGATTTCATCCTCACAACTATAAAACCACAAAAAGGGTCACAGTTAAATGAGTTGAGATCCTTGGGCATGGTCAGTTGTGGCACTTTCCTGCTCTAGACTTTTGTTTCAAACTCTGTGCACAGCATGGAGTGTGAAAGTGTCACAAATATTCGATACAGCCACTACGAAAGAAGAAACTCATCTAGACAGACAAATTGGGCATTCTTACGGTAGCCCCTGAGAAAGAAATACACTGAAGTGAGAAATTATCTTAAAATCAAAGACCATGAGAAAAAAAAACCAACTTCTGAACTACCCAGAAGGTGGTAGGGGTTCTTACCTGCATTCTTTCCAGGGGATCTGCATGACTACAAGCCTTATTAATGAGGTATATATGCTCCATATATTCTGTTATCCTTTGAAGGAAACTCAAGGGCTCGTTGAAGACAATGGGCATCGTAATCTTGGACAGCTCCTACATAACCAAAGGGCAGGTTCACTTCTTAGACACAACACTAAGTTAACAACTGGCAACAACAAGAATTTTCAAAATAAGTTGTGGGTGAGTTTGTTTATAGTATTCCTCAAAGGATATTTGGCAAGCCTGGAGCAGACCTCCAAATGCTACAGCTGGAAGCATTGCAGAACCCTACTTGCAATCTCAAATAACAACTTAAAATATTGATCCAGCTAACCTAATAAATTCCCAGAGAATGTTACCTTCTCTGCTGTGGTCTGTGTAAAGCAGAAGAGGTTAAAACTTCCATAGGTAGCAGCAATAATGTGCTAACCCAGCTCTGTGCTGATACTCAAGTGCCACACACTCCTTGGAAACCCCCACAGGCTTATTTGCATAAAATCTATCCATTGTACTGCAGCAACCACAAATTATTTTTTGAAAGGAACATTTACATAAAGAATAGTACTTGAATTGCTCTACCAGATTTTAGTGACTTTATTTAAGTAACCTGTTATTTGTGTCAGACCATTTCTGGTTTCACATGTGGATACAAGACAGACACGAAGTTCACGCAGAGATTTCCAATTCCCCCGGTCTTTTACTATACCCAAGCAAATTTGGCTGTTTAATAACAAAGTTGCACTTGTGACTGAGCATTAAAGCATTAATGTAAGTGCTTAAAACTTAAGAGAAAGCAGAAGGCCACCAGATGAAGCTAATGCAACATTTTCCTCACCTTGGCACAGGCAGTAAGGGAAGAAAAATGTTAACCTTAACCGACTTAAACTGATTTGGTCCAAGCAAAAGGTTCTAGTAGATGGGTCACTAATCCCACCAAAAGGAGTTTTGAGAGTACAGCTGTATGTCCTAGATGACATGAATTTATAAAATAAAGCCCTAAATCACATTTTGCTAAGAAAAGAATAAAAAAAGCAGGTAAGAGAGCATTGTGTCAATCAAACATATTTGACTATATTTTAATGGCTTTAGCCTAGTTCTTAAAGGACAGCTTCAGAAACACCAATCCACATGCTCTAACAGCTAAAGAAGATATGGAAACAGTACTGTTAATAAATAAATGCTGAGATTTAGAGTTGCAGTTTAAAATTGTTTCCTAGCGAAAACAAAGAAAAATGCACCAGGTGTTATTCTGTGTCTTGATGTTTAACAATGAAACTAACCAGCTGACATTAGGAGCCCTAACACAGATGCTTCATTCAAGCTAACTTACCAGTCCAATGCATTTTTTTAATATGCTCCACACACTAAAATCACTTCTAGAAAACATTGGGGCAGGTAATGATGTCCTGTAATGGGAAAAAAAAAAAATCCAGCTGTCATTATCAGCCCATTAAACAACAAGCCATTTTCTTTTGCAGGTATGGAGGCAATTTACAAGGGAAGCAAAGCATCACCCCAGACTTGGCACAGGAAGCAGACACGTGAAATGACTTTTCAGTTCCAGAGAATCACCCTCTCCCACGAGAACAGCACCACCCCAAAAGCTATGAGCCAGCACGTGCTCACCTCTCATTTCCTATGCAGCTCTATGTGTTTACCTGTGTCTCTTAATCCCATTCTCTTGTATCTCTGTCTCTCCATTATGCTTTCCAGTCCTACTGCTTTGGTGTGGATCTAGATCAAGCATTTCTGGAACTTTATGATTTGCTTCTGAAAAGTCTCCTGAAGAATTGTCAGAATCAAAGCCTATATAAAAACCAAAAGGCAACAGTTTTCTTTGGAATCTTACCATGCCACAGAGTGCCACTCACATTTTGCAAGTGTCACACCTGAAGGACACTTAGACCAGGTTAGTTTATTTCAAAGAGTATCGGAGTGAAAACCTTTTATTAAGAGACCTAATTTCCAGGAGTATTATGAGCCAATTATTGTATATGAATCAAGAATTATCATTTTTCACACTGCTGAATATAAAACTAATTTAGAATCTTAAAAGCTCTCAAGTAACTCCTAATCAGATTAGCTGCATTGTCTCTTTTTCAGAGCTGCAGCGTAATTAAAATAATTTGGTTCAGTTCTGTAGTTTTCCTCAAAGACCTTAAATAAATTAAACTTAGGCTGCTAACAGGCAAGGAGAAAAAGAAAAAAGAGAAAAGAGAAAATGGCCATTTCACAATGCAGGGGCAAACACACCCAGGCAACTGGAACCACAGAAATGTAGGATTTCAAACTTCTTTTTGCCACCCATATGTGCAAACCATGTAACACTTCCCTAATGGCTGCAGCAGGAACATGTGGAGACCAGGATGAATCATTCCCTCAGCTCTACAAGTGACCCACAGCATTACCTACAGGAGGTGGCTGCATTTCCTATGTCCCAAATCCACCCACTTGGTCAAGAGCTACTGGAAACACCACTGTAACCATACCCCAGCTTGCAGCAATATGCTTGGAACGGCTTTAATCCCAAAAATGTTAAACCACCAGGAATCTGTAGAACACAAACTTTTGTATTAAGCAGCCCTAAGTAAAAGTTGGACTAAACTAACAATCTAAGATTCCAGTCTAATGATTTTATTTTTTAGTAACATAAATTACAGAAATAGTAATAAAAAATAATGACAATTTTTGCTTTGGCTTTGAATAAGAAGATTTTAAAAGCATTCTATGCACCCCTACACACACCCTTGGGTCTCAATCAACAGCAAGAGGCCTCCCCTCAGTGCTGCTACCCAGACTGACTGCAGAAACAAAACATTTGTCAACCACAACAGCATCACCACAGAGAACCCTAAAACGATCAATTAATACAATCCTTCACTACTGCCACAGTACTACAACAGAAAACACTGCTGATCGTTCACTGTAATAAAGGAACATCTTTGCTGAAATTAATTCTAAGATCATTAAGTCCTTCCTGAGTGCCAAAAGGGTCAATTCTTCCTCAAGAAAGACTTGAGTTTCCAGCTTCCAATTTAAAAGTCAGAATCAAAAAGCAACATGAAAATGTGGGTATTTGCTGGCGTACAAATTTTGCCATAGTTTGAAGGAATACATAACAATTCTTGCATTCCTTTCATTCAGCTGTCACAACCTGGGCGGCCCCTTGTCTTTGTGCTGAGTTGCCATCACACTCAGTTACAGCCTGGCCCAGAGTCCAGCTGTGGGTACAGAAAGATTCTGAAATATTACAAAGCCTGTAAACACTCTAATGGAGTAAAGAAATCAGTTGTGACAAAGATTATTTCCATTTCAATTTTAAATAGACTAAAATGCTGTGATCCTCTGCCATTAACTTTTTAAAAAAGCAGTACTTCAACTTTGTTTTAACTTCTTCAATGGCTGCTTTTGCTGTATTAGAGCAATTCATGCAAGGCACACATTCCAGAAACAAAAAGCTGCACTTTTTTCAGGGATCAAGACCATGGCAATAACATTCAGAACTGCACCAGGAAGTCCTACTGATAGGATCTTACTTGGTAAACAGCAGGTGTAATGGGTGATGTCATGTCTTGCCCTGTCTCCTACATTTTGATGTCACAAGAATGTAATTACACAGCAATAACCACACCTTGGCAGTCTTAGTACTCAATTGGAAAGCATGACAGTCACATATAGATTCAGGTCATTAAAATGAAGACTACCCTGAAACACCTGTCTTAAAAAAACCTTCAGTCAACTCACAACCAAATATTTATGATTTTAAAATAGTATTTTTAACCATATATTAGCTTTGTTTGAACCAGTTACAGTAAGAGCAGCAAAATAACTTATTAGTATAACTATAAAGTTGGGAAAAAGAAGAATGAGCTTTCTGGTACATGTGCCCTTACCCAAAAAACTGATCAAGTTCACACAATGTAAGGAACAGCAGCACTTCAATGAGATAAACACACCTAAATGTAAAAGTAATGCTTCACAACAGGAATAGTCCACTGGATTACAGAGGAATAGTTCTGAAAAATGTTACTGTAATTTCAGTCTTTACATTGTACGTGAAACCCTGCAAATCCTATCAATGGTCATTGTGTTATCCACATTAGTTTTTCTGTTTCCTATGATTCAGAATTGTTTTGCCCTGTTCCTGTAAAGCACAACAGGAATTTAGATTCAAGTATATATATTATTTATGGACAACAATATGTCATTGGTAAGTAAATAAATGCCAATTAAAATGAATGTCTTGCAGACAAACAATAAAAATTAAATCCTTTCTCCAGAAAAGGAATTACTTCAGAAGGGTAAAGTTTGCTTTTATTAGATTGCACTTCCACTTAATTACTTAAAAAAAACTGAAACAACAAAACCACTGTGGTACACAGCCAGATAATCATAGACTTTCAACTACACTTTCAACCATAGCATCACATGACTTATCCACTACAAGCTCATTGAGAAAGTTTTGGAAGATGCTTCTCAATGAAGTTCTAGGTATTATAGTTCTATGAAGAACTAACCAGACACTGTTCTTCAGAGAGGAGGCAGTTCTGGAAGAAAAACAGCTTACAGAAATGACATGTTGTAGTTTTTCTAAGTTCCAAAAAGAGCCTTACACCAGCTGCCAATAAAGCTCTGAACTTGAGAAACTGAGTAGGTAAGAGTTACTTACAGGACAGTTTTCATACTGAAAAGCCACTGGGAGTAAGGATAAAGATGCAGATTTAAAAGGAGGATAGGGGACTACAGACAGAAATACAAAGTCAACAATTAGCTTAATCAGAAGTTCCATTTACGTGTGTGAAGAGTGAAACAGAAGCTTTTAGAAAGTCTTAAATTTTCAAAGCAGAATACTTAAGTTAGGTGCCAACATAAATCTATTTCAAGAGCTTAAAGAAAAGTGACTTGCCAGTAACTTTAGTTCTCTTAGCCTTCCTCTTCCACATCCTGCAACTGAAACAAGTCCACTCAGACTGTGCTGCACATCAGCCAAGGCAGCAGAGGCCCTGGTTCTGTGAGTCACAGACAGAGACACGAGACCTCCCCTGCGGACAGTCAGCAACTCCCCTAAGTACCAATTACACCTTGTCAGCCAAGGCAGAAAGGCAATCAAAATACCTTGGTACTGAGAGCCTTCAGATCTAAAAAAAAGCATAAGGAATAGGGATAAACAGCTGGAAGTGTAGGCAGTGAGTGAAGCAAGAGGTATTATTTTTCTTTGCCAGAAATTAACCATTCTCCACTTTCCAAAATAAGGCCACAGTCACAAGCTGTAGCTGATTGGAGGCAGGCTGGCCTTTCACAACATCTGCAATACTTACACAGCCATCGATTCAGTCTGATCCAGATACAACGAAAATATATCAGTTTGGCAGATAACCTCACTTCCTGCTCCCCACGAGAAAGCAACAGAGAACAACAAATACACCTGGCTGGATGAACCAGCTGAGCCTCATGGGCACAGAGCAGATTTCCATGGAACTGCAGGCTAATATTTAAAAAAGCAAAATTAAACTATCCATGTTCTCAAAAATAAATTACTCTGGTAAACAGCCAGGCATTTTCCTGCTTTGTGGCAACCCTTTCACAAAACACTTCGGCAAAAAGATACCTGACAAAATTAATGAAGGATACAGCTTTAAAAGAGGCACAGAGTCTTTAAAACATCTGTGATGACATTAACACACCCAAGGTGACATAGATCAAAACTATATGCTCCTTGTCTCTGAGAAAATTTCAAAGAATCTGAAATTCATCAAAGGATTGACCATGTTTATCATGATCCTGCCTCATAGAAGGCTTCCACTGGAATTTGAGAAAAAGTAGATTCTTGACAGCTGTGATGTCTGGAATTAAGTGAGATCACAGGTAACATTCCCAAGGGATTCCCAATGGGAGTACTCATTTATGAGGTAAGGCTGTCAAGTGTCAGCAATGTTAATAACTTCTGACTGCAAAGAAACTTCTCCCCATGGAAACTCTCTTTGTCATCAACTTGATTCATCCCCTCGATTCATCGACACCCCAGTCCATGCTGCACCTCCACAAGTGCCATCATCATCCAGTCAGGGACAAACCATCTGCCAGGATTCCCAACCATGCAGCACACAATTCCCTCCCATGAGCATCTCTTGGATGAGACGGGGACAGTGTCAGAAGCAGGAAACTTCTCAGCCAAGGAGTTAAATCCACTACACCAAACCTCAGGGGTGTCCTTCGGAGAGATTCATATTCTAGAAGTGGATATCATCAATTAGTAACTATAGAAAAGCTGTGACTTCCTCAAGGAGTGAGCCCATACTATCTTAAAGGAGGCAGAAAACTACCTGGGCTGCTGCTGAGAGTGCTGCAGAGTAACTCCCACAGAGTCCAAGTGCTCTAAGCCTGGTTTACTCCCTACAGGACACAAACCACAGTACCCAATTCCTAAAATCAGTGAACTCTGGGAACACATCGCAGCTCCTTCTAGGGCAACCAGGGCCCAGGACACAGCAGGAGCAAGAGAAAAGTATGGTGCACACACTGTTTTCATCTCAATGCTAAAACACAGCTGGAAAATGTGCTCATTCCTGGCAGCCACATCCCAATCCTAGACTTTGAGCAGAAGACGCACATCTAAAGGCAGATTCTGCCCTTCTGCTGATCTGACCTAAAAACAAGGAGAGCATCCTTGGAAAGAGCAGACTGAGGAGTCTGCCAAGGGCATTTCATTTTTTTAAATCAAAATTTGGAAGCCCAAATCCTGAAGTTGTCACTGGGAAACCTGGAAGCTCAGAAGAGACCTTGACTGTGGACTTGATCTCCTGGGAGTACTCTGCCTATACCTACCATGTCCAGACCATTAAAAAACTAAGAGACAGGCAGGCACTACCAGGACCCATTAACACCTAAAAAATTCACTAAAGCACCATGTGAAAGATCCACAGTGTTAACAGGAGCAAAGAGTTACTACAGACAGCAGCAGCCAGGAACATGAATGCAGAGAGGCCCATTTACAGTTGTTCTCTGCATCACATTTCTGACCTAGACAAGACACAGCTACAAAGAGCTAGGTCTGACTTCACTAGGTCTGTGTAAGTAACTCATCAAACTGTCAGCATCTCCTAAAATCCAGCAGGAGAAAGGGATTGAGCACCTGTCCTTAAAGACAGTCCTGAGGGAGAACAAATCTGAAGCAAAGTATTCCAAACTTAGCACTCCCCTTAAACCAAGTATCAGGCTCCAAGGGAACACATATAACATATATATATTTAAACTTATCTCCTGCCAGCACATTCCCCCCTGAGGAAGAATAAAATGAAGATGGAACAAGGAGTGCTCACAGAACTGATACACAACACCCCAGTTCTGAGCAGTCAGCCACGACTGCAGGTACAAGAACAGCTCATGCACAATAGCTCAGTCACCACCACCTGGAGCATTGCAGGGGGAATCAACCTTTTGAGGTAGAGGGGAAAAAGAAGAGGAAAGAGGACAAAACCAGAGTATCTAAATGCAGATGAGTCAAACACCGAGGGCTGTGCAGTTCTGCAGCAAGGGACAAAGGAATGCATCACCATCAAAGCTGTACAACACAGACCTCATGCTTAGAGGCACATTTCTTTTCACACCTTTTTTAGTGGAAAAAAAATCTAGTTCATTTATGGCAGTGACCCTGAGCTCTTGCAACTGAAAGATTACAAATGACATACAGAAACAACCCATTGTGTTTTCAAGACTTCAATGGTACAAAGGTTTGATTTTACAGATGGATTTGGAGTACTAGTCCCCATCACACCTAGCTGGCATGAATGCAAACTAAATTTCCTTCTGTCCTCTGTGACACAGTTGTGACAAGTCCTGTACAGTCTGCTGTCAGTCACACTGCTTCACCCAGCCCCCTCTGTTTACTCCTCACATGAATTTGCAACCAGCCATGTCTAAGTCTACCTTACCCTACCATGCTACTTCCATTCCTTCAGCTTTCACACTTACCATTATTCTCTTTTTGTTCCTGTGATTTTACATTAACAGCTGTACACTGAGTATTTCTCATTTCACCTCTGCTACACAATTGCTCAAGAGACGTTTCAGTGGAAGACTTTAAAATTGTTTGAGATCTTTGAGAGGATTTCCTTTTTGTTTATTAAAATACTTCAAGCATTTTATTTCGCCACTAAAACCATCTAAAGTTCTTATAAATAACTATTCATCCTTATTAGTTCAAAGCAAAGTACTATTTGATACACTGCTCAAGTGTGAAGTGCTTCATGTTTGCTTTCTTTAGAAAAAAACAGGATTGCAAAGACTTTTTGCTCCCTATCTTGAAAACATACTTTTACAGTAATTTTTTTCTGACCAGAAAAGCATTTTCTACTTCAATTCTTTAGGATAAGGGTTTTATTAAAATTAAAAAAAAGAATAAAATAACAATAAAAACAACCCACAGAAAATATTTCACCTTTCAAAGGGTCTTAAAAGCATTACTTCTCAAGCTGCTATTAAATTGCTTTTCACAGAAAATGAAAGCAAGACCTAGCCATTAAAGGACTGTTACAGTGATGAAATAATAACCAGCATTAAGCTTTAACAAAAAAACCCCTCATTTCCAAGCCTGAACATGAGTTATAATTTTCCCTGTCTACTTTCAGAAGACAGCACTACAAGTTTTATCAGCACAAGTTTACTTTTGATTTACTATTAACAGCTGTATATTACAACACACACAATGCAATTTACAGGGGTTTTCTTCCCCTTGGCACTGTGCCCATCACTCACCCGTAACGGCATCATAAAACTCTTCTTCACTGTTCATCCTTCAGTGTGAAACCTCTGTGCAGCCAGTGCAGCTTCCTCTAATGCATTGTTGAACTTGATTTAGAGATTAAGTATCTGTATGCTGTCAGGGTCTTCTCTTGCAAATACCCAGCTGCTTTAGAGGATCTATTTCACAAGACAGGGAAACAAAATTAGCATCTTCCACAGTTCTCCTGTGTACAAACACTCACACTTGACAAACACTAATTTTTTTGTTTCTTCCCATGGCAAAAGATGGATTTTTGCATTCATAAGTAAACAGCTATCTTTGATATCACAGTAATTTTGAAGACAGCTACTGCCTGCCACAAGAACAGCTGAGAGAAGTGCCACACTTCTGTTTGTATAAATACTTCATATACATTACTGTAAAACATATCTTATTTACAGCAAGGTAAATTTCGGGCAAGTACAGCTAGACGGAGCAGAGAACTGACAGAAGAAAAAGCCAGCTGGCAAACCAAAAATTCTCCTTAGCAAGAGGATAAGCCTTCCTGCATCCTTAAGCAAGAAAGCTGGGAACAAGAAAGAACCTTTGTATCTCAAAATCTGACCACTGCATGAAAATGTTGGGCCTGACTGTACATCATGCAACCAATATGTAGTGACCCTGAGAGAAGTTTCGTCAGGCTACTGCTATGCACTCCTGAAGAGACAACTGGAGATTTTTCCTTCTAGAAGGAATGTAAAGAACCAACACACTTTTCCTCAGTAGAACCACGCACTCTGCAAATAACTTACAGATTTATGTAGCAATCCAGCTCTACTTTATGGATACACTAAATTAGATTTTTTCCAGATGGTTGGCAATGGTGTAACGCAAACATTTTTACCTCACCCAATTCTAGTTTAAGGAGAAGAATGAGAAAATTCCGTTTCCACTCTTACAAATGTTCACCAGCTTCCAACAACGAGCCAAGTACACCACAATAAATGACAGCATGGCAATGCTATCAATATCTCCTCCAAAACAACCCCAATCTGTCAGTCTCAATTTTTTTCTGATCCTGAAGATTCCACTGCTTTTGTGACAGTAGTTTCTCCAGAGTAATTATAACTTGCACAATTCCATTCTAATTAAGAGAAACAAAGCCAGAAGCACACTCTACTCCTAGGAGAAGAGTTTACCATGTTTGAAGCCAATTCCTTCTTCTTCTCTGCAAGAAACCAGACTGTGTGTCAAGTCTTTTTCCCTTCACTGCCCAGAACAAAAGCTGTTTGAATGTCTCACATACATACAGTTCTTCTAACTGTCCATTCAGAAGAAGGAGCTAAACCAGCCCATTACAGAACTCATCTAAGTTAATGAATTTAGTGTTTGCCTTGAATTATTTTACATCTTTCAAGGCCAGGTATTTCAGTTTGTCACTTCTCCCTTAGGAACCTCCCATTTCCTTGCTACTGTAAGATTTTATATCAATCTGTGCACCAGCAATATTGTATTTACAAGTCTTCACCCTCCAAGTATCTTTGAAGATGCAAGACATTTATGGTTTCAATTGTCTGCAAGCACTGAATCCTTCTAGCAAAACAGCAGCCAGTATTTCCAGAAGGAACTTACAGATGTACAAGATACAGCTCTCTCATGATCAGCATTACAACTACATTATTTTCTCCATGTTTTCTTCCATCTTTCCTTTTTGTGTTTAGTCTTGTACGGAAGACACTTAGAAAAAAATTATGACTTAAAAAACTGTCAAATATCATTAAAGAAACTTAGAATAAATAAGGTCATACAGATGAGTGCCATTTTTCCCTCTCCCCTCTCCTGCACAATAATAATTGCATTACAAAAGGCCTTGTGAAGTGGAACTACATCCCACAGTGCAAAGTTTCACTGCAGAGACAACGAAGCTTTCCCATAAAAACACTCACCAAGTACAAATGAAGTGACCAGAATCAAAGACAAATGAAAAGCAGAGTTATGTTGTGCTCTCCTGATGTCTACCTCATGCCACACCTGTCTACCTCATGCCACACCACTTCTATTTGAAAATGAAAGTTCAATCATACGTATGTAAGTTATATACAAAATATGCATTAAAGTCACTTTAAATAACAGTCACAAATTGTCCTAAGGTGCTAGGAACATTTTAAAAAGGGTAAAAGAATATATTTTGCTGAGTTACACTAGGAATAACTTCACGCTTATATCACTCCTTTTACATTCAGTTCTTTTATATAGCAGAGATTAACATGAATTTGCGTGTAGCTGAACACACAGTGGTAACAGCATTCAGATTTTATGAGCCAAAAAGTTGGGATTAAATCCTGTTCACTTACTGAGAGCAAAAGTTACTTGGCTGAAATGCCAAAAGACAGAAACATCCTGGTTGCTTCATATTCAGCATCTGTAATCTGTATTTCCTCCCCCATGTCCCTGATGTTCCCAGAAGAATTCACTTGCACACCAGCAACTGTGGTTAGCAACATTTATCAAAATTGCCACAGAAGGAAGGGTGCAACACTCCTGTATCAGACAGGCCTTCAGGAGCTCAGGACCAGCTGCTGTCCTGGAAAATCTTTCATAAAGCAAAAACATCCTATCATGGTCTCACCTTTCAGTCCCACAGTGTAGAAGAAACACAAAGCCTATCTGGACATTTTCTTGCCTACACAGGAATCATTAGGAATGTAACAAACAGGCTACCACACGGACTTCACTTGTTGAGAGAACACTGTTTCAGCAGCTGAGGTTTGCTGGTTTAAAGCCTAAAATTACCTTAGTGGGCTTCACTTTCCAGGCAGGGCCAAGGGGCTGAGCCTGGGTGCCCAAGGCACAGACACCCCGAAATGTGCTTTCCCTGGGGATCTCAGCCCAGCTGCACTCACCAAACCATCTCATCAATAACAGGGAAAAGTAGAGGCACATTAAGAGAACTGGAAATGCCTCATTTAATGATGACAACACACCCCTGACCACAACCAGTACAGATTTTGTGGTTTACAGAAACAAGCAACAAAGCTTATCTACTTCCTCATATTTTAAGGCTACGGATTGGTACGAACTAATTTGATTTATTATGGGATTTGTGTGCATGAGTACAAATGGCTACATTTATTTTTATTTTTGTATTTTTGCTGTTAAAAACTGTCATTGGTACTGCACAACAACTCAAAAGCAGGTTACCTAAAGGGAGCTTACAGGAAAGGTGGAGAGGGACTTTCTACAAGAGCATGTAGTGACAAGACAAGGAGGAATGGCTTCACACTGACAGAGAGCAAGTTTAGATTAAATATTGGAAAAAAATACTCCCTGTGAGGGTGGGGAGGGCCTGGCACAGGTTGCCCAGAGAAGCTGTGGCTGCCCCATCCCTGGAAGTGTCCAAGGCCAGGTTGGATGGGGCTGGGAGCAACCTGGGATAGTGGAAGGTGTCCCTGCCCATGGCAGGGGGGTGGAATGAGATGAGCTTTAAGGCCCCTTCCAACTCAAACCATCCTATAATTCTGTGATAATCATTAAAACGCCTTTAAATTCTCATCGTTTACCAGAAATGGTCACACATTCCTGACTGATGACCACGGACAGCCCCTTTCTTAAAGGATGTGAGGACTTTGCAAAGGCAAAGGACAAAACAAAGCATGCAGCTGAAGTAAAAACTGCAGAAACACACCCACAGCACACCTTGAAATAGGTTCTACAGAGGGAAGGGAATTACTCAGATTGACATCCTGCCTTCCAGAACTATGTCTGTCACAGGAGAGGGAACAAACAGAAAGGGCTGTTCCTAAACATGGGACAGGTCCCAAGAGGAGCACGGGAGCAAACTCCCTTTCTCCCAGTGACCCCCACAGCCCTGATGCAGAGAGTGTAATAAAACAATTCGCACCACCCACAGCCCCAGCCAAGCTCCCATGACCAAGGAAGTGGTAGCGGATCTGTCAATCAGCTGGTTGTGAATAATGTCACACAAAGTGGTCTGTCTGTCAGCACAGAGCTGAACCTGTCCCTCGGCAGTGATACGGACCAGGTGATCTGGCTGCCAGTAACATGCTCTGCTTTCCAAAGCTCTGTGCAGGTCAGAGTGCCCCCTACAAGGTCACAGTCCCCAGCAGTAGAAGGTACACAAACTCTCTTCCAGAACTACGTCTGCTCCAGACTTTGCACAGTTCCTATTTAAAACCATTTCCTCCCACTTGAACTTATTTTTAAAACCAGGACAACAAAAGCGCAAGACTCTGCAAATCACTTTATAAACTGCCTAATTTGCTCCACGCATTCTGTGACGTGCATGTGAGCATCTCTCTGAGAGAAAATGCACATTCCACCTTCATGGCTTCTCTCCAAATCCAGCGTGTGGGAATCCACAGCCTTTATCTTGGTAAATTAATAATCCCTCAATTTGTCACCTCGTAGGCTTGTTCCTTCTCAAATTTCATTTTTCAGGAGAAAAATAATAAAACCAACCGGCTTGTTCCTCTGTCACCATGATCCTGGATCCAAGGAACTTATACACCAATTAAAGAACCCCAAAAACTTGTAGCCCTGTAAGAGTTTAAACCTGCAACTACCCTGACTAAATTAATTCGACTAGTTACTCCATACTAGCTCGTTCTTCCAGGTTAATCCTCAACAAAGACACAGCTGGATAACCGAAAGTTACTCCTCCTTAAAGAAACATTTACATTTCTATAGAAAGACCAGCATGAGTGGCTCACTGGGCTGGAATGTGGCTCAGCAAGCTCAGGTTTGAAGCTGGCTGGGGACAGCTGCAGTGCCTTTTTCCTCCAGACCTCAAGCTGAAATTTCTCATCATGCAGCAATTCTGGAAAGCTTTGCTGACATCACCCTCCGAAATTAAAAATCCTTTTTTTTTTTTTTTTTGCTTTGAAAGCGCATGTTCTAGCTCTACACAACATATAAGACACTTGGTCCTATTCATTACACAGATACTGAATCTACTTGTGAAATCCAGGAGCATTTAAGTAAAACCAAGTACAGAATCAATAAGCAGTCACGAAAATAACCACAGACATTCACCAGCATGAGCAGGTAGGGTGTTAGGAGTTCAATACACTGGAATTAGAGTGCCACCAAAGAATTCATGAACGAGCACATTCATCAGCTTTTTCACATGCCTAACAAGGTTTTGTTGGATGTGCACTTCCACAGCAAATTAAGTTTTTTAACGTGAAAAGAGAAAAATTGCAAGCAATTAAGAAAAAGGGGGAAAAAAGAGTCACTTGGGACCTTCCTCATGAAAACCATTTTCATTGCTTTGATATGACAAGGACAAGGAGGGATGTGAAGTTTTGAACTGACAGAGAGCAGGTTTATATTATATACTAGACAAGAATTCTTCCCTGTGAGGGTGGGGAGGGCCTGGCACAGGTTGCCCAGAGAAGCTGTGGCTGCCCCGTCCCTGGAAGTGTCCAAGGCCAGGTTGGATGGGGCTGGGAGCAACCTGGCATAGCAGAAGGTGTCCCTGCCCATGGCAGGGGGTGGAATGAGCTTTAAGGCCCCTTCCAACCCAAACCATTCTGTGATATCCTAGGCTCAGGATGCACCTTCTGTCCAGAAAGAGATGCCCAAAGAGCCAGCAGAAGATCAAACATCCACACCCTTCACACTAACACCAAAAATATTAAATGGGAAATAAAAAGGAGAACAAAAATCCCAACAGTCTACAACATGACTGGTGGAATAAGAGCCAACCCCATCGTCTCTTGAGTTGCCAGCTGAAATAAAACATAGCTGTAGTACTTCAAGGGATAGAAATAAATAACTTGAACTAGAAGATAAATATTCATGTGTGTTTGATTCATACACATCTCCTGAAAACATCAAACTGCAGTGTTTCATCTCTGAATGAAAGCTTCAGCAAGGATGAATCTTAATTGACTTATGAAATTAGGTTACCAGCAACATTGGATCTAAAACATCTACAAAAATTAGCCAAGAAGCAATTTAATTGGCAATTTAGATTAACTGTTTTGCACTTAAAATCTTGTCAGCCAGAGAACAGCAGAATCCAGAAGAGGATTTTCTTTACCAAGTGAGATTTGTTTCTTACTCCACAGTTTGAATGTAATACCATCTCCAGATGTCTTGGCAAGATAAAGCTCTCTGCAAACACAGCAAGAGAAGGGCGACTTCCTTCTCAAATCTGTTAAATAAAGTGCAAAGAGGCTGAGTGAAGAGGATCAGTTGAACACCAAGCCCAATGTCAATTTTCCATTTCTTTGGAGATTGCAGCTGTCCTTACCACAGGCTTTTATGTAGTTGCGAGTTATTAAATGGCCTGGGGACAGTTCAGTGCCAGCACTTGAAACAATCATGACAACAAACTGAACATCTGAAAAGTTAGCTTTGAACAAATGAGCTGAACAATTTATGGCAGGCAGAACCATGTTCTGTTCTCTTAGAAATACCAATTTTTGGCGATGCTTCACAGGAATTAAGAGACAACTGAAACACTACAAGTCTGGCTTTCAAAGGAGTAAAGGTCACAAAACTTGTTTCTGCATCAGAACAAATGACAATAATTGTCCTACACACTAATCATTGCCCCCAGCACAAAGCTCCAGTGATGCTACCAGAAGTACTACTTATTTAACAAAAAAATTGTAAAGATGAAACTGGACAGAAAATATCCTCCCAGAATAGTGCTCAATTACCTATGGAAGCCATGGCTATTCCTCACTTTCATTTCAGCCAAAAATTCTGTTCCTACAGCCAAGGATACTGGCTTGTAAAACTCCCTTCAAGTCTAACAAGACAAACAGACCAAGTAAACTTGATTCCAGCAGATCAGTATTTTCTGATGCAAAACACTTCATTGGAATTCATGCAGAATTGTGTAAATGTTCTCCCTTCTTAACACTACCTCAATATCTGAGACATTTTTCCACCTAGAGCATCTGGTACAGCATTTTTCAGACTCTGTACCCTTCCCTTGGAAACTATTTCATGGCACATAATTGTAAAAAATGACAAAATTCTGTTCTACACACCTTTTCACGCATGATGCATAATGCTAGGTTTGATCAGGAGTGATAAATCAGCTCATTTCTAGCCACACTGGTAAAAAAAATAAATCATTCAATACTGTATTGTAAAGCAAGTTACTTCTTAGCTGTTTCCTGGGGATCTGTTTTATCTTACTTGTAAGAGATAAGGTGGGAAGTAATCAATAACTCCAAGCACAGTGGCTTCGGACACAAGTGTCAGTAGATATACAATTAATCATTTATGAACCTTCTCTTTGAAGGCAAAATTAAGGCTGCTTGGGTATTTCTCATTGTAATGCAACCACCCCTGCAAATTGATCACTGAAGCTTATGAACATGAAGACAGTTGCAGCATAAAACATCACTGGAGAAAACCCCTAGAACACCAAAAACAGTTACATGTTTAAGTTTATAGATCCTCCTCCTCAAAAGCAGCTTTGTCTCTGTGGACTCATTCCCCCCAGACAGGTGCAGGTTTACAATTATTCTGTACAAGGTATTTTGCAAAGAATTTTCACAGAGACTTAGAGAATTGTGACAGCAATTATATTGCAAATAAAGCAGGAGGACGACAGTGACTAACCCAGCGCAGAGCCCTACACTATAAGAAACCATATTTTTATACCTACCACCAACTTCTCACACACTCAAGATTCCACAGCACGAGCTCATGCACACAGCTAACAAACTATTTGTGAAGGGGTTTTAAGACAATACGACAAATTTGCAAAAGCTTTAGGAAGTCAGAGTTTATGCTATGATTGAATTTCCTTTAAAGCTGCATTTATAGGAAATACCTAATGGATTCCAGTATAAGGCTGCTACTATGTTTGCTGCTGTCAAGACATTAAAAAAATAAAACAAAATTAACTTTGACTCCTCAAGACAGGACAAATATCTCCATTTGGAGTCCAGTTTTAATAAAGAATCCACCCAGCTATCTGCTCAGTACCATTAATCCACTTGGGTAACAAAATGTGCACAGTACTTTGTTTAAAACAAAACACGAGCATGTAAACAAAGTTATTTACACCTCTGAAGATGGGTGGCAGTTTTGTTCCACTATTAAACAACCACTGAACAGTTTCATTGTTCTAGTGCAAAACCTAGAAAAAACGCATGCACGGGGCAGTTCTGCTCTCCTGAAAAAGTTCTCCTTTCAGTCAGCACACGCTGTTGAAGAGCCCCTTATGAACAGGCTGGTGAGAGAATTTCTCTGCAGCCTTAACACACACAAGTTTCATAATAGAGAGCTATTAAAGGGATTCTCATCATCACTTGATTGCCCTGACACGTTGTAGGGAGCAGAGAGAGCTGGTTAGTGAGTTAGTGAGCTGAAGGGAGCGACGTGAACCAGAGACACCTCAGAATTCACACACTACCACCTCCAACCTCCACTGCCTCCAACTATCACTAGAATCAAAACACAGTGAGATCTACCAACAGATTCTTTCGGGAGCCCTGAAAAAATTTTACTCAGAAGTGTAAAAATAACGCAAGTAAAAATATAATGAAGTTATTTATCCAGTCATGAGAACACTTTTTTTGACAAATACCCTAAGCATGCAAATTTTGCAACACCCCAAAGGTTCACAGCATCCCAAGAGCCTTTATCTGACCCAAAACTGACCAGCACAGCAAAAGAACTGGAGTGGAACAGGAACACCACAGACAAGGTTTCCATTTGGTCTAACACCAAGCACAGACATTACGTGTCCAACACAGCAAAAGACAGCTCAAGCTGGGGACTATAAAACCAAGAGGGCCAGGACTAAAAGGTCCAGCTCTGTTTCTGCAGCTGCAGGGACAATTCACCTTTTGTGCACCCTCCCTCCCACCAGATGGATAAACAAGCCCAGGAAGACAACACTGCAGCCTCTGCATTTTCTGAATGGAGAGCTGCTGCAATTTACTACAAACCTGTCTCATTAAATTATGTGCATAATAAAATATACTGAATTAATCTAAATGATCTGTCTAGACCAGCAAATGAATTTCCAATTGTAACTGTTTTTAAGGAAAGAAAAAAAAATCAAGTTTAAGTAAGCTCAGTCTATTCTTGCCACTTATTGATCCTGAAAATTAAGACATTATCTTTGTGCACTGAATCAACAATACATTTTTAAAGAGTATAACTGAAAGTTATGGTAAACCACATTTGACACATTCTAATTGCTTGTTGCTCTCCTGCAACTTGCTACTACAAGCCTTTAAGGATACAAAGTAAATAATTACATCATCATACAGTTGTCTGCACAGCTGCACAGTAATTATTAAGATGCAAGGATTGAGATATGAATTCTTGAATTCCAAGTTCTGTGGTGGTCTATTCCATAAAATAATAAAACCCAATAAAGAACAGCTATAAAGCATAACCTCTGTTTTTTTGCAATAGGAAAAACATCAAAGTCCCGTATCTCCAAAGTGGCAGATACAGGGTGACCAACTTGTTCCTTGCTCTCACTTTCCAATTTATTCAGCTTGGAGAAGATGCCCCTGTGATCAGCTACATATTTTCAAGCTCAGCAACAACATTCAAGTTCTTTAGCACTCCATATTTCACACATCTTCTTTGCATGCCTCATTTTGTGCATTTCTTCCAAAAATTTTAAGAACCAAACATTTTAGTTACTTCTCAAGAGATAAACACCAAGCATTTTAGAAGATCATAGCAGTGTCAAATACAGATACTTCTTATAACCTCCATGACGCAGGTGACAAAACTGATGCTGAGGGAAGGACTAGAAAAATGGCACCTTGTAAACAGAAGGCCTAGAAATCAACAGCATGATGTAACATTGCATTTGTTCAAGGACAAGCTACTTCAAATACCAAAGCCAGTAAATTATCTGCTTAAAAATTCAGTGTACTTGCAGGCTAATCTTGCTTTCAAACAACAGCAAAGAAAAAAATCATCTGACTGGCACTACAAACAGTGATTTTAAAATATAGCCTTATCAAAGCAAAAAAAGCCTGATTGGGACGTTTTCCAGCCAACACTAAGATAACAGAAAGCAAAGCTTTCCACCTTTGTTCTAGGTCAGCATGTGTGAAGTTCACACAGTAGAATTCACAAGAAGAAAGACTGAAAGAAATACCAGTTTCAATCATAAGACCTGCCAGCAGGTACGTATCATGGAAAGCAGTAACAGTATTAAAACTGACTTAAAGAAACCATCCAAGAGTGAAAACTATCTTCTGTGATCAGTTACCAAAAGATGTCAGCAAACAAATAACTAATAACCACACTGCTTTTCAGTATCACATCAACTGAAACCTTTATCCCATCTAGTCTTCAACTACCTGTAGGCACAGGGTTTGTTGTCTAATCACCACTTTCTACCTCAAACTTTTGCCTTCTGTTTCTAAGATTATTTTGGCATGGCTGAAGAGCCAGTTCTGGAGGAAAAATGCCATATTTTTTCCTGGACAGCAGACATCTCAATGCCTCCTTTTGAGGACTTCCTGAAAATACAAGTTCATCATGAGCTGCTGTTGGTTCAGGAAACCATTCCTGATCAGAACCATTCCTGATCCTATCCCAGACAGCCTTCAACTTTCTGTCACGTGGTCAAACATCTGTATGCCTTGACAACTATTTTAAGAAAAAGCTGTGTTTACTGTAACTGAAAACCCAAGGGGTTACTTAGGGGGAAAAATCACTGTTCGGAATTTCTTGCTTCCATGCTAGTTTAGCCAGTTGTCCTACTCCCATCCCACGGCACAGCGCTTCATGTTTGGAAGTTACCCAAGCCACTGCTTCCAGAAATTGCCCTGAGGCTTTAGAAGTCCCTGAGCACGCTGGTGTAAAGTTTGTTAAGATGATAACACATGTGGCTGCCCCCAGATGGCAACATGAACATGGATTTATAGAACTTCAGAAGGTTAAGTTGGAATGATCAAATTTATTTTCCCTTGCATGCAAAGCCTTAGAGAAGGAAACACGATGGAAGAGTGATGCAAATCAACACTGCGGATCCATGTTCCCTTTTTACTTTTCCTGGAATCCCAAGTGAAGGCTATGTAATTTAGCTGAGAAAATTCACTGGAAATGGAAGAAGTGCTTGCGCTCAACGTGCTTTGGCAAATACTTCTGAGAGGGAACACAAGGTTATGGCACATGTAAAAGCCAGGAGGTGATTTTGAACCTACATTTGACATTCTGGCCTGCAAGCGCTGCACAGTAACAAACTGCTTCCAAAAGGAGTCCTGAACCCAAACATAAAGAGAGCACAAACACGACCAATAACCAAATTAAATAAATGGCAACTTATACCTTTATTACCATGCAGAAGTTCTGGTGGCATGTTATTTAAAGAAACGCCTTTTTTCCTGCTATTTTTCCCATCTTGCTTGTCTCCTTTTCAGGAGCTCTGTAAGAGAAACATCGAGTAGGTAACTGAAAAACAAAATAACAAAAAAGCCAATCCCAAATAAACCCCGTCTGCTCGCTGTGCTTCAGCTGTGACCTAGAAGGCCCCTTGAGGCTCCTGTACTGTGCTGAAACTGAGCCCAGCACATTCCTCTGGGGAGCCGGGTGTCGTAGACTCCTTTGCTAAACTACCCAGCTGCAAAAGCAATCGGAAAAAATATGGTAAAATCAGAAAAAGCCCAACGCTGTGGCTGACGGAGCTGCACTGGCCCGCACCCTCTGCACAGCAACGTCCTTCAAACCCGGCTCCCTCCCCAGGCCCAGAGAGCCCCAGGGATGGGGTGGAACCGGGCAGGGCTCAGCCCGGGATGGGATCACAGCACCGGGCACGGCTCCGCACCGCGGAGAATCACCGCACCACGCAGGATTCACTGCACCGGACACGGGCTCAGCACCTCACCACCCCACGGCTGCAGCACAGGCCTGCGGCCCGCAGCGCCCCGAGCCACTCGGGCGGCTCAAGGCCCCCTCGGCCGCCGGGGCGGGAGCGCACCGCTGGGGCAGCCGCTCCCCCGTCCGCCCCCGCCGCACTGACAGCGCGGTCCGCGGCCCGCCGGGGACGGGATCTCCGAGCCGGGCCCGAGCGGGGCTGTGGGGGCGCTGGGGCCGGCGAGGGGAGCGGGAGCCCCGTGGGAGCGGAGCAGGGAGCGGAGCGCGGGGGCCCGGGGCCCGGCCCGCGGCGTTACCTGCACCGGCTCCAGCGACGGCCCCGCCGGCACCGCGGACACCGAGGCGGAAGTGCGGCCCTGGCCGCGGCGGATTGACAGGCGGCTCCGCCAATCGCAGAGCGCGGCCTCGCCCCGTCGGTGCCAAATCACGAATTTGCAACGAATCAGCTGCCCCGTTGCCGCGCTCGGAGGCGGGGCGAATGCTAATGAGGCGCCGAGCCAGACCGCCCTGGCCGCGCCACCGCTGGGGAGACCTCTGGCCAATGGCGCGGGGGATATGCAGATGAAGGCGTGGCTATGCAGATGAGGGGAGCCGGCAGCCCCCGGGGCCGCCTCAGCGGGAGCGTTCCCAGCGATTGTTGGGGTCCCTCCGGCACGAACGATCCACTGTGGCTGCTCCTCCTGCCTGCTTTCGGGGGTATTTGTGCTAGCAGGTGGCTTCAGAACCTAAGGGGAGCTCACCGTAACCTCAGTAGGAGAATGCGTCCTTCTCAATGACAGGCGGAGGAGAGTAGGGTTTCGGATATTTCAATCTTTCGGTGCTTTGTTGGTTGGGGACCCTCCGTCACGTATTTTCTTGTACCTGTTGCGGTTTAATGAGGGTGAATATGAAATCAAACAGGGTTGTGGTGTTATGTAAGTTTCAGCCCAGCATCCCTGTGATTATGAATTCTTTCATCCTATTGACATCCTTCGTGCCCTGTCACTCTGAGCAGGTCAATGGATACCTCAAAACCCCAGAGAAATGGTCCACAAAGCCATGTACGAGTATGAAAGTGAAGGAGGGAGATGAGACACAAATACTTATCCTCGAAATTATCTTCTCTTACCACTGATTCAGCTCTCAGTGCAAAGCAAATATAGGGATGAGCAGATTAATTCTGCAGCACAAACTCATTCATCAGAGGTGGAAAAAAATGTTCTTTAACAAGGGAACGGCTGCAAGGGCAGTGGGGAAAATCATCACAAAATCTGAAACACTCCTTTGCTGCACAGCTCCCTCCTGCCATCCCCAAATACTTTTGCCAGCATACTGCTGATTCTGGAGTATTACTCACCCCGAAATGGGCTGACAGCTCCTGGCCATCAGCCACGTGCTGACAATGTACGAGACACGAATTAACAGTGATAATGCTCCTTGCTCTGGCACAAGTGTAAGGATTTAATGAAATCTCCACTGGGAATTTCTCACATGCATTGCGATTGAGGAGTGTTTTGGGGTGGGCACAGCTGGCTCCAAGGATGTCTGCTGGTCCTTCTCAATCCGGTCCTGCCATACGCACATGTTGTTTCACCCGTGCATTTACCTGAAGTTGTTGGACTCATCTTTAGGGAGTACAAATCTTTGGGACTATCACTCCAAATATTTTTGTGATATTTTCCTGATTTGCCCAGAAAAGTTATTTTTTTCCAGTAAGTCCCAATTCAGCCACCGTCTTGGATTGCTCAACACTATAGGCTCAACATGAAGCACAGAAATATTTCTACTGCAGCTTTTCAGCAAAGCCCCACAAACAGAAAGTGAGTGGGAATTTAAATTATTATTTTCTGACGGTGAAGGCCTTTGTCATGACTAAGCAGCTGATCTGAAAGAGTTCTTCAAAAGGATCATGGCAAGAGAAATCCACTGATTAGATGACCAAGATATACTGAATTTTTATAGTTTTTTCAGGTCTTAATTGAAGGCATGGGCATCCTTCTCCAGGGCAGTTTGTGAGCATTTCACCTAGATTTCCATGCTCAGCAAAAATTAGGGTAATTGACATTTCTTCCTTTGTTAAATGTTCAGGGGCTATTCTCTAGCAATCTTAACACCATAAAACCCCAAAACTGGACAGGGAGAAGACTCTAACTCCATCTTTGTCTCCCTCCTGCACTGGCAATGAAGGGAGAGAGCAGTTACCTTTTAAAGGAGATGGCACAGAAATTCTGCCTTGTTAGCAAAGTTTTTGCAATGTTAAGGTAATTAAACAGGGGGTTTACAGTGGAAAGTATTGGGCAACTGTCTCAGGCACAGGTGTAACCATCAGCTCCACCTGTAATAAACCCAACTGCTTCCCTCCTGTGGAGAAACACAATCCACTTAGAAAAGTGATCCCAGCAAACATAGTCACTGCAGCAGATTTAGGAAAACTAAACGGGTTAGGAAGAAGGAAGGGCAAAATGGAAAACCAAAGTATCTAGAGATGTTGATGTAGAGATATTGCAAGGAAATGTGGCACATTTCAGCAGAAATACTGATTGTCAGCAGTCAATCCATCACCCATTGTATGTAGGCAGAGACAAAGCCTCTTCCCTCCTCCTCCAAATCATGCAGTAGCCAAAGCAGTCACTCAGTCCCAGCATGTTCAGGCAAGTTGCTCAGCTCCGCCATGGGAAACTCTTTTTAGTCCGTGACTCCTTACCAGGGAGTTTCAAAACCAAACCCATTTGTTTAGTGAAGGCTCCAGCATCTTCAGCTCTGTGCTGCCTGTCCCTCCTCCAGGCCGGAATTCCCAGCACCCCGTGCCTCCACAGCCTTTCAGAGACACAGCAGTGTCCTCACAGTCCTGTGCCAAATGTCCTTGGAAACCCTCCCAACGCTCCTGGTCACCAGCAGCTTCACCTTAGAGGAGTAGAGGGGCTTTTCCACACTTGAAAGAAAATTTGGATTAAGGGACAGTGTGAATGAAAAGCAGAATGGGAATCCCAAAATATCTCTGGGCAAATAAGCCCCAAGTTATCAAAGCAGTTGATTGAAGAGTTTTCAAGATCTCTCTCTTCCTGCATCCCCATAAGAGTGAGCCAGACACCACTCTGCAAAATGGGAAACATCCAAAACTCCATAATCTGAATAATAAAGTTTTCCTCATGCAGTCTAGCTCATCTTAAAATACAGGAATTTTGAGTTCTATTGGCGGTAATAGAGTGTTTTGAGCTGCTGGCACTGAAAAAGGGAAGATAGTGTGAAAGAGCTGCAGTCACAGAAATTTATTTAATATAAAAAATATTTAAAAAGCAGACATTGGTAATACTGATAAGGCTGTAATGAAAAACGTGGTAATGCTGGAACCACATGAATTTTAACCAGTACCTTGAAGAAAAGCAATTCAAGGGAAAAAGGAATCCGTAAATAATGAGGAACATGGCAAAAGCTGAATAAGTAGAAATAGCCAGCCTGTTAAAAGGCTGAATAAGCATGTTCTTTGTAATGGCATGGAAAGGAAAAGACACAACAGCCTGTATCCTCCGCTTCAGTGATAATTCCCCTGGGAGCTGCACCCATTCTGCTGAGAGCAGTTCAGGGGCTGAGCCACTTCCCTTCAGTATAAAATAAAGTTTTGAGAATCTCTGTGGTCAAAGTTGTGAAAGCTTAAAAATCTGAGGCTTCAAGGGGATTTCTGCAGGAAGCCAGAAAGCTATTAAAAATCATGTTTTCTCACAAAGTCTAGACACACTCACAGAATCACGGGGTTGTTAAGGTTGGAAAAGACCTTTAAGATCATCAACTCCAACCATGACCTCCACGTTCACCATTAAAACATGTCCTCAGCTGCCATATCCACAGGTTTTTGGAATGTGCGATATACCCCTCTGCTGAATCCTGAATTCTAATTCCAGGTATGACTTCTAGTGCTGGAAACTCCTGTTCCTGGAGCTGAGTAGAGATGAGCAGGAAGATATGCTCAGGATAAAAATATTTGGGCCAAGCTGGCTCACTTTCATACCCCATCTTCCCAAGGATGGAAGTCCATGAATTTTTTGCATATCCATAGCAGGGAAGATGAGGGTAGATCAGTTTTAACTGACAGCTACAATCCTTCACACACCTCTATAGGATTTGGAAGCTCCTTACGGGGATACTGTGGAGCCTTACTTTTAGGAACCCCCTCCCAATGAGGGCCGGTACACGTGAGCTTCAGCCCGAGTTCCAGGAGCAGATCTGAAGAAACTGTATTTTCCCAAAGCCTATGCACTGCTGCTGGCAGCTGATCTGTCATCAATCAGTGATGCTTTATATCCTAATAGATGTTTATTTGCCAAACTTGGCCACAAGAGCACCTTATTTAGAATTAATTCCCACATCCGAGTTGAGCTACACATATGGCAGCGAGGCAAGTGACCCCTGTACTCTTGGGACCACATTTCCCTCTGTGGTGGCAGTAGATCAATTCAGCAGCTCGTGTGAAGCTTCTTTCTGGAAACACAAGTCAATAGAAGTTAATTATACTTATTGATGCAAGATCAGAATTGATGTGGGAGTAAAATTTAACCTGAGTGCTTCCTTGGTAACTTCCCTCAGTCCCCAGGATCTCACTCAGTGAAGCAGCTGAGCAGGGTGGGTGTGCACAAGGCAGAGTGAAGGGAGCTCCTCACAGCCCACAGTGGAAGGGATATTTCCTTTTAGATATTCCCTGTGCCAGGTCAGACAGATTTCGACTGCCCAGGTTAGCTGTTACTGATGTTGATTAATTATTCGCTGAATTCAATACTGTTATTTCAGTAGCACAGCTTTTCCCCAAGGCAGCACCAGTTCCCTCTCCATTTTGCTAGCTTTGTGGATGAAGGGACAGCAGAGAAGTGTTCTCTGTGGCATGCACATGTATTTTCCAAGTATTCCTGATGACACATCTGCACTGTGCCCCCCAGCACAGGGCAGAGCTGCCAAGGCTGGCAGAGTTCACAGCATGAGGACAACTGCCCTGACAGCCAGGGTGCCACCTCCTCACAATGCAGCAGAGAGCTCGGGCACCTACTGACCCCAGGAATGGGCCCAGGACAGTTCAGCCCTGCAATTTTGCTAAAAATCCCTGGATTTTAACCCTGTGACCTGTGACAACCAGCAACACCTACAAAAAGGAAAAACCGCCACCATGTAAAGACTGCCAGCTGTGTTTACTGATACACTATAGACTGTTCTAGCGTGTAATTTTCTCTAGCTTGGTAAAATTAGCACCTTTGATCCAGCAAATATTTATATGCACATATTACTTCCCAGAATAATCTCCTGTACTTAATGCAGTGAAGTCCTGTCCACTGGTCCCTAGGCAACCACTAGAACAAACTAATTAGTAACCTACAAATTCACACATATCCGTCAAAACAAGATCCAGCTTAATTTTATGGTGCTTCCATATTTTCCGTGTTTGAAAACTAGCATGTCAACTTTCCCAAAATAAATTATACTAATCTACAGACTGGTTTAAAAAATGAGTATAAAAAAGCTTTCATCATGAAATTCCACCAAAAAAAAAAAAAAAAAAAGAAGGTAATGAAGTAAATAAGATATTTGAGCATGGACAAAAAGAAAAAAATGAGATCCTGTCCCAGATCCTGTCCCAGATGGAGTTGGGAAGTTTGGCTCTGGATCTGAAGACTGCTACACAAGAAATCCCCGACAGGCAGACAAACTAATGTGCCTCCCTCATCAGCTTCTGTGTCAGCTACAGCTGACTCTATTTACTTTTAGCCCAGAGAAGGAACTGGGAGCAGAAGGAAAAGAAAAAAAAAACCTTCATTGATATTCACAATGTTGTCTTACATGTCCAGCTTTATTTTTGTCCAAGGAAGCTCTTTCAGAAAATGGGAGAAAACAAGTGATGAGGTGGAAGAATGGCCTTCAGAGGGGAAGAAAGGACCCTGTTGTGGAGGAAGGGGTTTGTTTTATTCTGTATTAAAGTACCATGAATCATTTTGGTTTCTGTTTGTATATTGGGTATCGGAAGAGTGAGGTGGACTCAGTCTGAAAAAATGGACTTTTTTATCCTAACTGAGCTAAATGTCAAATTAGACATCTCTAACGATGAAGGCGGGTTGGTGGAAATTGCAGCTCACCCTGATGGCGAAAATCCCCACTTGTCCCCATTTCCACGCCAAACAAACGATGTCCTGAACCCAAACCACAGTCCTGCTCTGGACCACGGGTGAAAATCCAGGCACTGAGCTTTGGCAGGAGGGCTCATGCCTACTGTCCGCCTGGCTGGGCTGGCCATGCCAGCGTTTCCCAAGTGCCAAGCCCCGCATTCCCGGCCATCCGGCCCCACGGCAGCAGGAAGGAGCCCTGCCAGCTGGCTGCCTGCTAAGGCTTCCCAGCAGCGAGGGACCATTCTGCCTGCAGCACTGCCCAGGGCTCCTTTCACATTTCCATGGATTCCTGTCACCAGGGATGGGAACCTGGAAGGAGGAGAAGCCGCTTTACCTGTGCGCGGCCGCTCTGGATGCAGAGCACACTCGTGTTTTTCCAGCCCTGCCATTCTGAAGGGGATTTTGCAGGTCCTCTCTCCTCATCTACACCGAGTGAGGGTTTCTCCCTGGCTGACGGAGCTCAATTTTGGCTCCAAGCATGGCATTTACCTTGCTGGGAATAATGTCCAAGAAGGCACGACTGACAGGGACTTCTAATTGACCTCGATGTGATTCATTGGGAGGCTCGAACTCTCTGAGTTAAAACAGCATCACTAAACAAAAATCACTGAAACCCCCAGGCTATCTGGCAATCAAGTGCCCCAGGAGCCTTGACATGCTGGTGGGGGATGGCCAGGGCTGTTTGCTGCAGGTGCAGCAGGGCTGGAGCTGCTCAGCCCCTCATGTGCAGCTCAAGCAGGGTCCAGCAAAGGCTCTCCAAATGCAGCCACTTTGGCTTTGGCAGCGGCTTTGCACAGGCCAGGAAAAACAGCCCTTCTCTGGGATCATGGAGGCAGAAGGAGTGAAGACTGAAGCAGGAAGGAGTGGGGTGAGGAAGGAACCAATGAGCCTCGAATTTCCACAGATTAGTCTTAGAATCATAGCCTGGTTTGGGTTAGAAGTTTTGGCCCATTCCCCCTGCAATGCACAGGAACACCTTCAATTAGACCAGGTTGCTCAGAACCCTGTCCAACCTGACCTTGAACACTTCCAGGGATGGGTCATCCATCACCTCTCTGGACAACTTGTTCTGGTGTTTTACCATGCTCATTATAATTTTTTTCCCCCTAATATCTACACTGAATCAATCTTCTTTTAGTTTAAAAGCATCACCCATCCTTGGCAGTGCTCAGATCAGCCCTCGGAGTTCTTCTAGCCTGGAGAGGGATGAGTCTGGAGCAGCCCTATGCCAAGAGAGGAGACACAAGTGCCCTTTCAGCCAGAGTGAACTTTATCAGGTTTTTAGTAGGAAAAAAACATTATCTGTTCACAAGAGCAGCCTTGTGGGGCTGCACATGCTCTCACTGCTTCAGGCAAACAGAAGTGGAAGGACTTTTTCCTCTCTTTTGTATGTGCAGCCGCTATTTAATGTAAATGTACTTACCAGAAATTGAATAACTCCCACACCAGTAATTTTATACCCATCCAACATTTAAATTATGAATGCAATAATCTGCAGCACCACGACTCACAAGGCAAGGCTAGAATTCCCGAGGCAAGAAAAGTCTATTTTTAGACCTTTGCAGCTGAGATTTTTACTAGATGTAGAAATTTGCTCCCTTCTGCTGCCTCGGGGGTTAGCTTGTGTACAAAGTTTCAACGTTTTGTTTTTCTGATGGTGGTCAAACAGCAGCAAAGCAAACAAGCTGCTTTTGGGGGAAGGAGTGCAAGAAGAAATCCCCGTGCCCTGCCCGGGTGCGGGATTGCCTAAGAGGGTTACTCTGAGGCAGAGAAGTGATGAAATTGGTTGTTCCTCTGAGGATATCCTCTGGCTGGGCTGTAACCTGGCTCAGGAGTGGTGGGTGTTCTACCTGAGCATGGGCTGTGCTGGAATCATTCCATCTTTAGTTCATGTAGCTGGCAGCTGCTTCACAGAAGATGCTCCTGACTCATATTTGCAACTGCCATTTAAAATCTTGGGTTATTTTCTTCTCTGTGTTTCTTGAGGGGGTTTTTTCATATATTTCAGGGACGTGGTGTTTTACTTGATCTTCTTCTGTGCGTGGTACCCAGAAGAGAGCAAAGCAGTGCAAAGCTCTTGTTTTCCACTGTGTGTGGCCATATCAGAAAATGAATGAGAGAGAGAAAAGGATCAGATGTACCCCCATAATCAGAAGCTCCTTTCTGCTGAGCCCCATGAGGGATCTGTGTCATAGAGAGCACAGAGACACCTCTGCTTCAGGCTGAGCAGCTCAGGGTTTCATCACTTTTTGTGTCACATAGAGGCATTTATCAGCTCAATAAGTGGTGGATGAGATGTGACAGTCCTTCCAAATCAGGACCGTAATGTTCTCCATGCCAAGTTCCGTCTGGAATTACAGCCTGGTGAGAAATCCCGGCCCTGGCACTCTCCTCCCTTGACAAATCGCCCCACTGCCATTTCTTAATCAAAGGCTGCCAAAATAGAAGCTCTAACACCACCTCGCCTGCCCAAACCCAGCTGAGAGGCTGCTTGATGGCAGGAGTTAAACACAGTTATTTCACCTCTGAATATCATCTGTGGATCATGTACAGAAAAAGATGCTAAATCTTGTCTCCCAGTGCCCTATGAAAGGCTCTAGCAGAGTAGATGGACCTTAATTTCCTCTCCTCTGCAAAGCAATGCACTGCTTTCCCTGATGTCATCAGGCTTTGGTTGTACTTGAGGGAAAAAATATTTTTGAAGAAGAGAAATATTGTGGCAAATGGAGATGCAATTCTTTTAAAACATTGTCTTTTTTGAGAAGTAACAGCAACAAAAATTATGTAAAGATCAAAGAGAAAAGAGGCTCTGCTCAAGGGTAACTCAAAAATAATATGGGGCAGTTGCTGAGCAACTCTCCAATGCAAAGTATTGCTATTTTCTGATCCCTCCCCCCATCTGCACAAGAGGGATGGTGTCTAGTACTGGTCAAAGAAAAAGTCTGTGTGATTGCCTGGGTACAGTTAGATATAAGGTCTTTGCAAACAGCCCCTATCAATCAGCCTCGAGCCATTGATCTTACATCTAAAGCACTTATTGAAAAATAAATTACGGTTTTTTTGATCTAATCCACTATTAAGGATTCCTTTCTTCCTTTCTGAGGCTGGGTAAATAAAATTCTTCTGTCAGAAGTTGCTTAATAATTATGCTGGACACACAGTAGACCAAATCCTGAGGGTGAAGCTAAGTGACAACTCAGAAGCTAAAGGCTGATTTCTTTTTCTCTGGTCTTTTCTTTTTTTGTTGGAGTAGCTATTCTTTACCCAGGCATTGCACAGTGCAAAATGCATTCCAATAATCAGGTATTGTCTGTTATCTGCCTCGAGCTGAGAAGCACACGTGCCACAGGGACGTGCCTACTGCAGAGTGATGCCCGAGGACTTTACCTTTCTCCTCCCACAGTGGGTTCTTCCTTGTCCTGTTTTTGTGCGACTGCTGGCACTTGGCTCCAGATGCAAAAGTGCTTTTGTCCTCCGAGGAGGGATTGTCAGCATCCATCCATGGGGATCTCTGGCACTAGGATTGCACTGAGACCACCAGATGGAGGGGCAGATGCCATGACAACCCCATAGCAGGGCTGGGACACAGCTCAGGTGGTCGCAGTCCCTCACTCCTGCTGGGGTCTCTGGGGAGATGTTTAGATCTCTGATAGCCATGGATATATATTGTGTCATCTCATTTTGTCACAGAAGAGAATAAACTCCTGAGCTCCACCCCAGCCTGCAGAAATGGGGGGCATCCCACTTTTCCATCTCCCTCTCCAGCATGGCAGGATGGAGATGTGACTCAACGCCACCCTGTGCACCCCTCTGCGAAGGGTCCCTGCGAGCATCCTGGGAGTGGGCTCAGCCACAGTGTCAGGGACCACAGAGCCCCCACTGAACACTTCTTCCCAGGGGATGGGCCTGAGGCAAAACAGATGCTTGACCCACAGCAACGTCAGTGTGACAAGGCTTGCCCTGCTGTTTCCCACTGTGGTTGGGTGTTTTTTTTTAAATACCCCTTTGAAAGCAGTGTAGCCAGCTCAGCTCTGCCTCTTGGATGCTGGCAGGCTGCCACCCTTTAATTAAGTCTGCTGTTATGTCTAATGCTGGTGGCAGCGTTTCAGGGCACCAGCACAGAGGCTGTGGGAGTGGGAGATGATGTGGCTGCAGAGCTGTGTGGTGACTTGGATGTTCAGGCTAATACGCCAAAGTAAAGAGTGTTGATTTTATCATCCTCACTGGTCAGATCAGCTTGTGAGCACAGATCCGGCCAGGCCATAGACAAACTCCTTTTCCTGCAGGGAAGATGGCAGCTGGGAGCAGAGAGCGTTGGTTTGAAACCCTGCCTCTCACTTCATGGCACAACAGTGCTGCCAGAGCCCTCTCTGAAGTCCCCTGGTACCCGGGTGGGTGCCCACAGCAGGGAATCAGCTCAGCAGGCTCGACAGCTCGCTGACTACAGCCTGGGCACAGGGGCAGCTCGCACCTCAGGGGCTGCCAGCGAGCTGTCCCTGCTTGAACGGAGCCTGAGCCGAGCTTCCAGCCCGGGTGACAGCAGCAGGGACTGAGGAAGGGACAGCTTTAGCAGCTCTCACTGTGCTGGAGGCCAGGCTGCAGGTAAAGTGTGGGTAGTTTTCCCTCCACTTCTGTCCGCTCCACACAGAGCGGCTCAAAATTCATGTCGTTCCCCATCATGTGCATCAGCAAAGTGAGTCTGTGGCCAGGTACATTTCACTGCTACAGAGCCTCTCTGCTGCAGGTCGTGACTTGACTTCAGTGCACTCTTCAGCCTCATGTCTCTCCTCACACAGCTCCCAAGAGCACCGATCTGTTCCTTCCTCTCCTCTCCACGCAGCTGCTGCCGTTGTGCAACCCCAGGGTTGAATTTCACTGCCACTGCGCAATGACCACGCACAGGACACGATGACGAGGCACAGCCGAGAGTGTGCAATCCCAAATCCAGGCTCCTGCAGCTCCCTGTCCCCACAGCCAGCCGTGGATGCTTTGGGAAATCGTCCTCGCATTGCAAACTGCGTTGGGATCTCGTCTGGGATGTGGGACTCTGCCACCACCAAGTGGTCAGTGGGAAGAAGCGAGACCAGCCTGCTCAAGACAGCGCTCGTGTAACCTCAGGCTGGTGCCCAGCTCCCTGCGATTTGTATTCTGCCTCTTGATCTCCAGCAGCTGTGCCCCGCTGCCCCTCCTGGTCTCCATCAGCTGCCCCAGAGCAGTTTGTCACTCCCTCAGCCCCACAAGGCTGATTTGATCTGCTCTGCTTGAAGATAATGCCATGGACAGAGCCGCGCTGCAATGAAATACTCTCCCGGTTCTATGCTAATGAGGAGCAGGAGCAGAATGCACAATGGCAGATAATTGCAGGCGAGCAATTACAGATACAATCTTCCCTCTTCCTTGTCCTTGCAGTGTTTTTTCCGCTGTTCCACACTTGCTGTGAGCCTGACACAGCGACCAGAGCTCTGAAGATGATAAGCGGAGTAATAAAAAAGCTCTTTGAAGCACACCCCTGAGGCTCCATGAGCCCTGATCGTCCCTTCATGCCGTGTTTCTGCAGCCTGGCTGGCCAGGGCAGCGAGCAGGAGGTCCACTCCAGGTGGTCTGAGCTGCTAAAAGTAGTGTCATTAAAGAACTCCAACTTAATAATGATAATTGAATTAAAGGATTGTTATGAAATATTTCATGCTTGTTTCCAAGTGGGCTTGTAACTTGCTAAAACTTTTTGAAACCCAGCTGCTGTAAATAACAGCTCATGTGCTTTCCCAACACCTTACCTTTCTTGCTCAATACCGGGTATCTACTTAGGAACTGTTTTTCAAAACACTGTGCACTTTGCACAATTAATTTGGGGAAGTCTGTGGTGTGTCCCAATGCTCAAAGAAGGGCTGTGACAGGCTGGGGAAATCACATGTATGCAGTCAACATATGGAAACAAATAAGCACATTTTTATACATGCAATCTCAGGCAGGATTGCTTAGAAATGGTGAAGTGCTTTAAAACAATGCCATAATATTCTTAAATGCCAAGTGTCATATGAAATATTATTCAGAATCACTTCTCTCTCCTTCCCAACCTCCCTGCAAGCAAGTGGGATCTGCACAGCCCAGCCATGGGTGCTGGGAACAGCATCAGCTGTTAGTGGCGCATTATTAACAACTGGAATTATTAACTCTGTTTCAGAAAGCTGTTCTGTGCCTCTACACGCAGTTGTTTGCAAAATTATTTGGAAAATTCATCTTGCACCTGATCCCTCCCTTTTTTAATGAACTGTGTCATGCTGTCAGACAATGCTGATGGACAACAGAAAGCAAGGAGAAAGGGAAATAGCACCTGAAATGAGAGGCAGAGCCTTTCCCACAAAGCACCTCACTCACAGAGTTAAAGCAGAGCAAAACAAGGGGAGATTAAAAGAGGAATTGCACCGTGGGAGGGGGTGTCAGTGTGGTGGGACCTGGGTCCCTGTAGGGAAGGTGAATTTCCTGGTTCCTCACTTACTGCCAAAACTTTTAGCCACCAGGAAGATGCTGATGGTACCTGGCTCCAGTTTGGTGCCCTCCTCTAGTCCCAGTTGTCCTGCTTCTGGCTGGCTCTGCTTCTCCAGCCACAGCTCTAGGGAGAACCTCTCTGCTTGTGGGGCATTGTTGCTTTTTGTCTCCTTCAACATCTGGTTGGAAAGTAGGAAAACTCCCTCTTTGTAGTGACCAGAGATACCCCTGGGCTCCAGGGAAGCTGTATAACCACTGGAACTCTTGGCATCCTCACTCCCTGCTCAGGTCTGCATCCCATTCCTATTTTTGCCACTCTTCTCTTTTTTCCAAGCAAATTACTGAGGAATCCTCCACCTGCCAAGCACCAACCCAACCTTCATCAGATAATACTCCCTGCAAAAATTGTGCAGCAGAGTTTTTTGTGTGGTTGACATTCATTTTCAAGCTTCACAGTGTCTTGTAGGCCCTGTGAAAGAAAGGAAAGAGACAAGTGGGAATGATTTCTTGCTTCCCCTGCCCTGGTAGGGCAATGTTTCTCAGCCTCCACAGGCAGGAGATGTGTGGGAAGCAAAAGGTTAAGAGGAGTTTCTGTGGCCACTGGTTTTGAGATAAGCAAGTACAGTTTGTCATGCAGCCTAAAAGGAGATCTGGCTTCTGCATCCCCCAAATTCTTGCTCCTCTACTCTCTGGCACTACACCGTGCAGGAAAATTGCTGATTGACCATCATGTCCCAGAGGTGCTGGATCTGACCAGTGATCCTGCCATGCTGAGGCAGAGAACAGCCAGGGGGATGACAGCAAACACCCTTCAGAAGGAAGACCTAGCTCCTGCACATACTGTTTTGCTACAGCTCCTGTGTTACTCAGTTCCTTAAATTATAGAGAAAGTGTTTAATGTTCCTTGTCCTCAATTTCTCCCTCCAGCACGGCTGCACTCTGGTTAGGCAGAGGTCAGAACCAGCAGGACATGACTACTCATTGGAGAGGGAAGGACTTCCAGTTTTTCTTTTTCCCACTTTTTATTTCAGAATGGTCTGAACTCTCCTCAGATCACAGCAGCTGTGACATCCAGTGGCAGCTCTGTAGTGTTTGGAGTCCCCCAAGACAGCTTAGCTGAGTGGTTTCACAAGAAGAGCCATCTCATCACCACAGTCAGGACAAGGAAAATTCTGTTACTTACAGCCACAGCAAACTCCCTCTCTTCAGGCCAGAAGCCTCAGCAAAGCCCAGGCTGGCTGATGAGATGGATTTATTTGCTAAAACGCTGTTTGCTGCAGCCAGACCAATAAAGAGATCTGCTGGAGGTCTTAGCTCTCCAGACCCAGGAGGGCTCTGTTTCCTTTGCCTTGTGCTATCTTTGCACAAATCTGAATCCAAATTACTTGTCTAGAGGCCAAACCAGCTTCAGAAATAGGAATTGGGCTTGGAAGAGGAAGACAGTTGATAACAGCACGGGCAAAAGCATCCTGAGCATCGTCGCAGCTTTGCCTGCAGTGAGCTGATGCTTTGTCTTCCTGCTGTCGCTGCGTCCCTTTTCACTCCTCTTCCCCATGCCTTTGTAGTTGGATGCCTGACATACTCTCTATTAGTCTCTGCTGCCTTGTAATGAACATCAAAAGAATGAAAAGATGATGTATCAGAGATCAGGACCCAGAGCAATCGTTAATAGAAGGGAATACGTTAGGCACACCACGGCTCAATGGGAAATATATTTTCCATCTGCCTTTGTTACAGACATTTAAGGGAAGGCTTGGCATTGACTCAAGCAGCCAGAGATGGGGTTGAAACATGGGGGTTTTTTGAGAAAAGCCAGCAGTCAGGGAAAATCCTTGTACAGATGAAGGTCTTTCTGAATCTGAGTGATCTGAAGAGTGCAGGTCAGGCTTTGGAAGGAAACGGGCAGGCAGGGGGAGCAGCATCCCACCGGTAGCAAATTCATAACCAGGGAGCTGAACACAATCCAGCCCCTTCAAAAATGGAGAAGTGGCTGCAGGGGCTGACAGGGGTGAGACAGGGAACTTGGCAGAGCTGACAAGGGCTGGAAGGACAGAGGGATGTGTTCCCCTCTCCCCAGGAAGCACACCTTTCTCTGGAGAAAATGCACTTGATAACTGACGCTGAAGTGTTGGACCTTAAACCTTGAGAGGGCTTTTAGAGACACAAACTAAATTCTTGGCTGAAATGGCAGCATGTCCAGAGACATAACAGAGGTGGTGTCTTGGTGAAAGAGTGCTGCCCAGAGGGCCTGGGCAGGTGCTGCTGCATCATTTCACAGGAGCCACTGGAGAAGGAGAGAATAACAATAAGCTTCAGTCCCTCTTGATCAAACACTGCCCAGCACCTGGGGGCACCAGGTTTCATTATCAGGGGCTTCACAGAAGCCAAATGATCAAATAAACAAGAAAAAGTTAGCTAGACTGATGATTCTCCTAATCTCCGCCACAGAGACCTTGTTTGCCCTCTGCTCTCCAGAGAAATGTGTTTCCCTCTATTCCATGTTGCTTATGCAACCACATATGCTTGGGCAAGAAGTGTCATGCAGGAAATACAAGCTTTGGCTTACAGAAAAATCCCTCAAATACTGTGCCTGAAGGACCCTCCAGCTTGTAAGACACCTGATGGGAGTCTGTGGGGACAGCTTTTGCTCTCAACTGCCCTGGCATGACTCAGAAGAAGCTCTTAGTTCAGTTAAGTTGGGCAGAGACAAGAGCAAAGTTGTCTGTTTGTTGTATGTTTGTGTTTGGAAGTGATCTGGGAAACCCAGGGCTCCATCCTCATCCCTGATGCACACAAAGAATTAATGGATTTGCATCTTTGTAAGGGGAAAGAGAATTGGGCCCACGTTGAGCGGCGATAATGAATGAAACTGAATTAAATTTTGATACATATTGGAGATATGTTAGTTACTATATAAAGTAATATACTTAATTAGCCCAGGAAGTCTGTTAAATATTACATAAGGTTACCAATGAGTTCCTGCAGGAAGTGAGGGAGCTGACATTTGTAGGTCTCCTCACATGAGAACCTGGTGGTAGCTCTGGAGAAATCCATGGACTCCACAAGTGGGCTTAAACTCTCCCCTAATTGCTTAGTGACCTGAAGTTTTATGAGGTCTGATGGAATGCAAAGGAGCACAGCTTGCACCACGGCCCAGAGAAGCCCAGCTCATTTCTCTACAGCTGCTCTGTTTTCCATCTGCCTGGGAACAGCACTGGCTTTGATTAGAAATGTTTTAGTCCTTCCCAAATCTCCTTTTGTCACTCCTGTCCCACACCGCTTGCTGCTATTAAGAGTATTGGAAACAAAGCCCAGCCTTGCCTCTTAAACCATCCCCTGATGGAGTACCAAATTTAACGGATACTTTTTAACAGAGCTTTAACATTCACTCCTCCATGTGGCAAAATGCTTCCAGCAGCTGCACATGGATATCACATCTTGATATTCAGACCCTGCTGTCTCTCTCTGAAAACATCTATCGGTCTGAACAGCGGCTGCCGACTCAGTCCAAGCTGACAGATGTAGGATGACTTCTGGTTTCATTCCCCACTGTGCTCTGAAATTTTCATTTCAAAATACAATACTGAATTGGCCTTGACACGAATCAGGTGTTAACTCTGATCAGACAGTCACTTCATTACTAATGGCATTACTCACCCAGCTCTGCGGTGTTTTCCTCCCCCAGGGTCGTTAAACATTTTCCTGCTCATGAAAGTGCTGTTGGATTGAACAAAGACAGAAATGTGACTTTCTTTGGTGACAAGGTGATTTGTAATTTTAGGGAGCTCATTCCCAAGAAGCCAAAGGCAAGCATGGTAGTTTGGGACAGGTCCAACTATGAAAAGTCTCCCTGTACTAAAGGATGCATTTTTGAACACTTTGAGAGTTTGGATTTGCAGGTTACAGCTGGGAATGGAAAGAACAAAGGAAGGAGAGGAAAGAAGGAAGGAAAAGAAAGAAGTGAAAAGGTAGAGGACATGTTTTGAACACAGGTGGACACACACTGTGGCCAGATGGGGAAAATTCCCCTCTAGAATTTGTGATCCTTCTCAGGGACATGGTGGCTTTGTGGCCATTTGCAGCTCTCAGAGCGTGTTGCTTTGGGAGTGGAGATGTTAGCTCCTCCCACCTTTCTGAAAGCTGGCTCACAGGTTATTTCTTAGCGTTTTCAAGGATTATTCTGGTCATCATTGCCTTTGTTCAACATCAAACTTGCTCAGTTATGTCCCTTGCAGTATGGTATGGAAGAGACCTTCTGCCACCAGCAGAAGCTGTTTTGATACCTGGCTGAGCTGGATAAAGCACATCCAGGAACTGATTTCATCGTGTCCCAGCCCAGTTTGGATTGCCATGCTGGTTTTCAGTCCTAATAGCTCCCCAAGTTTTGACAGACAATTTGTTGTTGGGTTTGTTTTTAAGAGAAATATATATCAAAGAGTAACATTTCACTGCAAAGGCATCTCTAGCATGAGAAATGCTCCCCTGGCATTTTCTGTCTCCTACTCACTGGTGCTACATGTAAAATATTTATGCTGAGGGTTTGTGCTGTATCTTGGGGGTCTGGCAAAGCAGGAGCTCAAGGGCTCCTTGAAGATTTTGCTCTCAGCCACTCTGGAATCTCTTTTCTCTGCCACACTGCCCATCCTGTCACCCACGTGTGCTGGTAACTTGTGAGGGGATCTCAGAAAAGGGAATTTTCCAAACAGAATAAACATGTACCATGATGAAAGGCAGAAGAAAAGGAAATAAAACAAAGGGATGGGTTTCATAGTGACAGATACTTGTGTGAATGCCAGAGCACTTTCAACCCTCATCAGTAAAGACATGAACACAAAGAGGTTTTTTAATAATCTCTTTCTTTAAAATTTGTCTCACAGACACACTGCCTCCATGGGACAGAAGCAAGCAGTAGAAAAACTACAATTTGTGCATATCCTCCTAATTCCAGGTTTGTAGAGAGCTATCTGTGGACAAGATGGTGCAGACAAGAGAAGACTTTTTGACTGTGAGGGCAGTCTGGAAGGCAGCTGGAACAAGTTGTCTGGAGGGGTTATGGAGTCTTCATTCCTGGAGATATTCAAACCCCGGCCAGACAAAGTCCTGGCCAACCTGCTGTATCTGACCCTGCTTCAGCAGAGGAGTTGGCCTAGAAAACCTCAAGACGTCCCTTCCAGCCTGAACCATTCTGTGGTCTGCCATCCCCAGCTCCTGCGTCTCAGGCACAACCTCAGAATAAACAGAAACCGGGCTCAGGAGAGCTTGGAGCTGAGCTGCAGCTCTTGCCATCGGGAAAGGTTCCACTGTACAGATCCACAAGGATTGAGCAGTGTTCAGAGATCTCCCTGCCCAGGAGAGGACCCTGTGGCCTGGTGCAGGGTGATCAGGACACCCTATATGAACATCTATAAGCACTTATGAGCATATGGGATATCTACACATGGCATATGTACTGTGTAAGCCAGGTCCAAACGTGAGCTCTCAGACCATCTGCTTGCATGTCTGTGTGTGATCTGCGTTAACTACTGGTTGGGTGGTTTCCTTTATTGCCAAGATGGCATGTTTCCTGAAATATATTAGAAATACACTTGTCCTGTCTGCTGAAGCAAGAGAGAAACATCAGGACCAGGAAACCTGTAATCTGAGCTCTATCACTTCTTATTTATCTAACAATCCTGGCAATTTACTCTGGATAAAAAATAACTGTGATTTATCCATGCTGTACTTTATCACTTTGTAAATTATCTTAGGTATGAAGCAGGGGGTTTGCCTTCTATGTGGATGGTGAAAATTCTGAAAAATGGATGACAGCCAACACACAGCAAGCTGCTCCTGGGGATAGGAGCTGTACAGCACGCACCCCATCATTTGGAACTTGTAAACATTTCAATGAATGCTAGTGCTTGATTGAGTAGCTGGAGATTTCAAATAACACCAGATCACAAACAGCTGCACAGTGAAAGTGGTTTGTGGGTTCATTAAACATCACGGGAGTCAAAAAAAAAAAAAAAAAAAAAAAAAAAAAAAAAAAAAGAAGCTGTTTCTCTGTCACATCTGCGGTGATCGACATAAAAGTCATGTCCTCTCCGCTGCGGCCGTGCTGCGGCTGCCCAGCTGGGCTGTGGTGACACCCCGGCCCAGCCAGCTGTGTGGTTGAGTCTGATGATCCTCAAAGCAGGGCTGAAGCCACGCACGAAGTACCTCCAAGCCGTTTTCCCAGCGGTTTCTCGCACACGCCGCACCCTCGGCGCTGCCACCCGCGGCTCCCCGAGCCCACAGTGACATCCTCTGTCGGGATGCGGCACCAGCGGAGCCCAGGCCACCCCCGCGGCGGAGCGGCTTGGGGACACTTGTCTCCCCGAGGAAGGGGACACGCGTGCCAGGCAGCTGCAGGGCTTGCCCGGCTGCCGGCTCATCGTGTACAGCCTGCCCGCCCTGCACACAGCCGGGAAAAGCGAGCCCGGCTCTCAGCGCAGAGCCAGCGCGTTGTGCCAGGGCTGGGCACCTTAAGGAACAGGATGAGGCTGGTTCTTGCTGAGGCCACCCTTGGGTGGGTGCCACCCCTGCGGGAGTGCTGAGAAGTGTTCCCACTGCTCGGCTCTGCCCACTGCAAAATATTTACCGCGATCCCAGAGAGTCCTCTCGGCCCCTTCCCAGCAGGATCAGCCGCTGCTATCAGGACAGTGGCTGTGGCAGTGTTTGAGGAGGAATTCTGTGAGCCTGTACTAGTTCCTGAGGTGAAAATAGCTTTTGGAGCAATCAGAAGGTGGCAAACCCCCTGAGTGTTAGCTTCAGGCTTGTTTCTGTGTTTGTACAATTTTCTTGCTTTGCTTATTTTCTCTTTGTTCCTCACAACTTATCAGAATTTCCCAGAAAGAAAGTTCTTGGCCAGCCAGCACGCAGTTCTCCAGCCAGCACCCTTCTCTGCTTTGCAGTTGCTGCTCTGCACATCCCTGTGCTGTTCTCCAGAGGGGTGATAGTGCAGCTGATCCTGCCCCTGTGACATGACACCTGTGAGGATATTTCCTCTCCTGCGACCTGGAGCAGGCACCGTGCCCAGGGGTTGTGTAGTGGTTGGTAACTTCACCCTGCAGAAGAACAAGTCCTCAGACCAAAGTTATTCCCTTTAGCTATGAAGAGTGAACAAGTGGAGGAAGAAGGGAGCGTTAATCACCTCCCTGGAGCTGGGGCCTGGGACAAGGACTCCTTGGTTTGCAGACCAAGAATTGCCTGCTCCTGGACAGCTTTACCTCTTCCTCCTGCTGCCCATGAGGAGCAGGGGCAAGATTATCACCCTCTATGTTCCACGTGCCCAGGGAGCCCTCCTGGCTGACTGATTAAAAGGCAAATGAAGATCTAACCTTCACTTCTGTTCATTAAGGCACACACCCCACGGCAGGAGCAATAAACTCATGGTGGACACTTTGGAGAGATGCAGGAATGTTGCTGTGCAGAATGCAAGGATGGTCTGGGAGAATTCAAGGCTACTCCTGAGCTGAGAGGGGAAAGAGGAATGTAGAGATGTTCTAGAGGGTGGCAAGGATACTTTGAGGTAATGCAGTGATGTTCCAGGGTTGAGAAGGGAAGGGGTAATGAGAGAGGACCCTCCGGGGGATTCAGGGATGATGCTCTGGGGTAGTGCAAGGATGCTACCAGGTTGAGAGGGGAATGCGTGGATGCTCAGGGGTGCTCTGGAGGAATGAAGGGATATTCTGGGGTAATACGAGGATGCTCCCGGGCTGAGAGGGTGCGTGGGAGCGTGCAGATGCTCAGGGATGCTCTAGTGGGATGCAGAGATGCTTGGGCAGATTCCGGGATGCTCTGGGGGTTTCGGGGCTGCTCGGGGGGTACGCGAGGGTGCTGGGGGCCGGAGCAGGAGGCGGGAGCGGGCGGGGCGGGGAGGGGCAGCAGCCCCGCGGCGGCGGCGCGGCGGGAGCGGTGCGGGCCATGGAGAGCGGCGGGGCGCTGAACGGCTCCGCCACCGCCGGGCGCTTCGCCGCCGCGGGCACGGCAGCGCTGGGCGCGCTGATGGCCCTGCTCATCGCCGTCACCGTGGCGGGCAACGCGCTGGTGATGCTGGCCTTCGTGGCGGACTCCAGCCTGCGCACCCAGAACAACTTCTTCCTCCTCAACCTGGCCATCTCGGATTTCCTCGTAGGTAAAGTGCCGCCCGCGGGGCGCCGCGCCCGCCGGCACCGGCACGGCCCGGCAGCAACTCGGCGGCGGGGCGGGCAGAGCCGCCGGGGCTCCTCCTGCCCGGCTGCTCCTCCCGGGCCGTGCCTCCACTCCGGCCGTGCCCCGCTCCTGCCCCCACACCCTCCCGCAGTCCCCGGTCCCCTCCCGCTGTCCCCCGGCCTCTCCCTCCGTCACAGGGAAGGACCCACCCGGCACCCGCGGATCTCCCGGGGCAGCCACCGCGCAGAGCCCGAGTCTCACCGGGGACGGCCCCTCCGCTTGCAGGTGCCTTCTGCATCCCCCTGTACGTGCCCTATGTGCTGACGGGGAGATGGATCTTTGGGAGAAGCCTCTGCAAACTCTGGCTGGTGGTTGATTACCTGCTCTGCACCTCTTCGGTCTTCAACATCGTACTAATAAGCTACGACAGATTCCTCTCGGTGACAAGAGCGGTGAGTCCTGTCATGGCAGCTGAGAGGGACATAACTCTCCTCCTCCTTTATTCTCCAGATTCTCTGCAGTAATTAAAAGCTCTTAGACTCCTCCAGAAATTACGAAGCTTTCAGCCTGGAAAGCAATAACCATCCACAAACACATAATTCAGTGGTGGTTTCAGCTTGGTATTCCCGGCACAATTAACTCACTTAAGGCTCAGACCCCGTTGTGCAGGTGTCCCCTTCCTAGGTGACGGGATAGTAGCGTACAAGCAAGTCAGCCAGGTAAGCAGACTTTTAACTAATTGCAAGAGCTTATTATCTCCAGGACAAACCAGTGGATTGCAGTCAGACTCGCAGCTTCTCCCTGGCTACCGCGGCAGTAGATTGCACTGCCGGCTTTGGAAGGGAATGTGGGGAGGTCCCTGGGTGTGTGGGAAGATCAAAATGCTCAGCTTTTTGCAGGAGGTAACGAGCAGTTCACAGGCAGATCTGATCCGCTGCTGTTTGCTCGTTCCCTGACTGCAAATACAACACGGATTCAGCCCAGGAGTTTGTCAAGTCACTCTTCTTGTGACTTGCAGGGAGTAGCTGGGGACAACTCAGGCAAGTGGTGGGCGCAGACAACTGCCAGGCTCCAGCCAAGTCTGTACATTTCCACTTAGCAGACACCACATTTTGGAGCTGTAAAATGAGTGTTCTAAATCTTCCCTGCAAGAGTGAGATTTATCTAGCAATTGCTCCTGTTGCCTATGGCATACCAATTTGTTGGTCTGCTGGGATATTGCCTAGCAACTTTACCAGGAGTGCTAGCAGTCCATTTGTGAGGAGCCTCAGCCAGCTGGGGTGTGGGACTGTGTGTAAGAAAAGGCTTTCCTCTTGCAGGTCACCTACAGAGCCCAGCAAGGCAACATCAGGCAAGCAGTGCTGAAGATGGTGCTGGTGTGGGTGTTGGCCTTCCTGCTGTACGGACCTGCCATTATCAGCTGGGAGTACATATCAGGCCAGAGCATCATCCCCACCGGGGAATGCTACGCTGAGTTCTTCTACAACTGGTACTTCCTCATGACAGCCTCCACGCTGGAGTTTTTCACTCCTTTCATCAGCGTGATGTTTTTCAACCTAAGCATTTACCTGAACATACAGAAGCGCACCAAAATGCGCCTGGATGTTTTCCATGAAGTGCACAATCAGTCCTTCACTGAGGAGGTGGAAAGGAGCCCAGAAGCAAAGCTTTCTTTGAAATGCTGTAAGTGGGAGCAGAAGGAGTCAGCTGAAACCCTCGACCTCTCTAAGAGCAAAGCTCAAGGAGCAGCCTCCACTTCCAGCCTGGATGCCAAAGATCTGCTGGCAACAAGCTCGGAGAGCTCCAGGAAACCGAAGTGTTGCAACAAAAAGAGCTGTAAGAATTCAGCCTCCACTCTGTGCTCAGAGAAACGGATGAAGACCATGTCCCAGAGCACGACTCAACGCTTCAGGCTCTCTAGAGACAAGAAAGTGGCCAAATCACTGGCAATCATCGTGGGCATTTTTGGGATTTGCTGGGCACCATACACTCTCCTGATGATCATCCGCGCTGGCTGCCACGGCCAGTGCATCTCTGAGTTCTGGTATGAGACTTCCTTTTGGCTGCTGTGGATCAACTCGGCTGTCAACCCTGTCCTATACCCTCTCTGCCACTCCAGCTTCAGAAGGGCTTTTATTAAACTCCTTTGTCCCAAGAAGCTGACGATTCAGCCTCACAATGCCCTTCAGAACTACTGAAAGTGAAGCCAGCCCAGTGTGAGGATGAGAAAAGCCTTAGTTTACTTCTGCAGTATTGGGACTACAGCTTGTTTCCTTGGAAGAACCCAGGAGCAGTGGTCTGGGGCAGGTGAGGAAAGCAGAAAAGAGCCCACTATTAACTTATTTTAGTTTATCAACAACAAAATCCCACATAGAAGGATAAAGGGGTTTATTGACATTAACCACAGGTAGTGAAATCTGTGTCCGCCACTCGCAGGTGCCACAAAAGAGCTCTGCTGCCACCTAGTCAGCCTGAGCAGCACCAGCATTTTTCTCCAATAAACTGAAAACCGAAAAATAAAAGCTAACAAAATGTCTGGCTTTAAACTACTGCACTAAACTACAGCTTAGCTGTTTGCAGACCTGATCTTTCCCGTAAATGGGAGCGTTTTTTCCTTACACCTATTACATGTAGATGATGATACAGAAAGAAAAGAACAAACCTCAAAAGAAAAACATCTCATTTATCATTTCTGCTACAGCAGCTGCAGCCATAATCTGGATCTCTGTTCCATGGGGTGCAATAGATGTCCCTTCCACACCTCAGGAAGGGACAGATCTCTGCCCTAAGGAGTTTACAGCCAGACTCTGAGGCACTGAGCATCTTGAAGTGCCCTGCTGGCGCTGCCTGATCCCTCCCTGCTTCAAAACTGGTCTGATTTCCTTTGGGTCCTGCCACACACTGCCCAGTGGTCCCATGGGAGTGCTTCCCTCCTGCCCAGAGCCACGCAGCAGGAATGGGCCCTGGAAGGCCCCCAGAAAAGGGTTCCTGTGCCTACGTGAAAGGTGCCAGCACAGTACCAGCTTCTCCACAGACTCCACCATGACAACCCAAAGACATTTTAAAATCTGTTCTGCAGGATCTTAAAGATACTCTTCTGGCACTGTGTTAGGGAATGACAAGCTCAGAGAGAAGTAAATCTTGTGTTGTGTTTTTTATGTTCCTTTTTATAGTGTTCCTTTCAAACCTCTTAAATTCATCAAGTTTCAGTTTCTTGCCTTCTTCCTTTTAAAATATCTCACTTCATTGGAGTTGAAATATGGAGTTTAAAATACCTCACTTCATTCAACCTGGGTTGAGCTGATTCAGTCAACATAAGCATCAATTATTTTATTGTTGAATTTTCACATTTTTTTTGGAACAGTCAAATGATTGCACAGATAGAGCACCAGATTCAAGAGACCAGGGCCCTAGCCTTGGTCTTATCATAAAATCCTGGACATTTTATCACTCCTCCCCATCACAGTTGCCCATTTCTTCTGTAACCTCTTTGGGCACAGAGGCAGTTTGACCAAAAAGCAGATTAATTCCACTGCTGACGCTGCTCAATGATGTAGTAACACAAATAAGTAATTAGTTGCCATGGCGAATGCTCTTATTTAACAGTATTGCACAGAGAAGCTCAAGATCCTAAGTCTGAAAACTACATTTACAAATAGAAACCCAAATGGTGTAAAGTAGTACCCAAAAGCTTATGATGTTGTGATTGCCAATTACATTTTGCTGTTGCAAGCAAACTGCTTTTTGGCTGCTGCTATGAGTAAAAGAAAATGCCATCCCACTTTATCCCAGTGATATTTGTCAAGTAGATCAGTATTGTCACCTGAAGTCAGGTTCTAAATGATGTCTTGTCTTGTGTATGTGATATTTCAGACTTGTGACATGTTCTGTCAGTCTGTTATATATGGGTTAAAATATACCCCTCGAAGTATGTGTGCTCTGAATTGACAGGATGAACTGTTGAGCCTGCTTGTACCTTTCCCTGTGTCTGCTCCCTTCTGAAAACATCAATAAAGTATTTTTATAAGAAGCTTGCAGAATATTTTATGGTGAACAAGGTGTTGTCAGAAATGATAAAATCCAACTGGAAGCAAAACCTCTATGGATTTGCCTGAGAAGGCAGATATACATGTCACAGAAAAAACAGCTCCTGAAACAGCTGAGTTTCTCTCACCTCTGGTGAGCAGGTTCCTGACAGCCCCCTGAGCGTGTGGTGAGTGCACATCACTCAATTCTCTCCAGCTTCAGGTCTTTTCAAGAGCATGTTACATGCAGCTGAGATCTGGAGAGGTTACATCAACAATAACACTTCCTGTAATTTACAAACCCCACTGGTCTGCCTAAAAATGACAAAGTCATAATGTGGCCAAGGCGCCAGTTTCCAGCTGTGGCTCTCTTCAGTTGTTCATCGGGAGAGGTGGAACCACTAGATCACTCATTCTGATAAAAGAAGGTGCCTGTTGTTACACCTTCCTTGTGAGCCTTTTGCACAGTATTTTCATGGTCTCTGAACTCCTTATGGGCAGAATTATCTACACTTGACTGAAAGTAATTTTATTCATTGTTGGATTTTGCAGGGAAGACACTTACATTCCTTCCTGGAATAAGAGCCCTATCTTTGCCAAATAAAAAAGAAAAATAATTACTTATGCCTGGACATGAGGTCACACCTGAGCCTGGGTTTCATATTGAAAAGCCTGGGAGCTGCTCTGAAGCTTCAGAGCAGCTGATGACTAATTCAAATATGCTTAAAAGAGTATTTGAATTCTGTTGATTTTTAGTGTTTGGAATATAAATGTCTATACGTATTTGGAAGAGGCAGGGATTGGGAGATTCTAGGCATAATACATTATGAATTGTGAAAATGCATAACCGCTAGACAAGGTAGGGCTGCTTGTCAACCAGCCCAGCAAAACACCTGTGTATAATTCATCTGTTATACCTGCTAAAATAATGCCTCTTTCCTATTGTCTAGGCATAAGCTAAGCAGGCAGGACCTGTTTTCAACAACCATGAAAGAAGACTTGCTGGAATAATGAAGATGATTCAAATATTTGGGGAAGCACATAGGAATTATGAATATGATTCAAATATTTGGGGAAGCACATAGGCTTCATTTCCATGGAACATCTCCACAGAGGAAAGAAACCCAGCTAATTCCAGAGAGAAGCATCCAATTTACGCACAGAGTGTTAGTAAACAGCATTCATGCAGCTGCTCAAGTCAGGTCCAGGGAGCTTTTTGAATAAGTGACTTCCCATAGGAGCTGTGTGGAGGTGATGCCAGTTCCCCTCTCTTCATACAAACCTACACTCCATTAACTCGAGGACAGAAAGCCTGCCCTAACGAGGTCTGTGGTCTTTTCCTAGAACAGCATCTGCATATCAATAAACCATCAAAAACCCCTTTTTTTAGTTCAGCACAGCTACTTTCTTTCTGTCTCTGTAAATGCTTCCTCCCTAATCACCAATAATGAGAGATCTCTTTACACAGACAGAGGAACTTTGCTCCTGCAGCCTCTCCTCCAGCCCTTCCTCAATTACCATCCCTTATTTGTTCTCTCCAACCTGCAGTTACACAAATTGCTCCATTGTTCCACAGACATCACTGAAGCTTCATTAGCTCAAGTAGGAGGCTGGAGAAGAAGAGAGAACCCAAGAAGGAGCTTTTGTTGAAAAACACCTGTCTGGGATAATTAATGAGATTTGCTGGGAGGGAAGGGCTTTGAAATTAGCAAGATGTGATTAATTATTGGTTTGAAAGAATGCTAATGGTTTTCCTTCATGTTTGTAAATGACCATTCATCTTCACAGCAGAACTAGGGTGGAAAGATCAGGGGTTAACTTCCTTGCCAGAAAGAACTTTAACAACATGGTTTCTGTGAGGGAAGATTAATTTTTCATAACCCCAGCTCCCAAGCAGTGACACCAGCACAACTTTGCAGTGCAGACCTGGTCCTAAAAGAGACTTCCTGCACTCTACAGAACTTGTTCTGCAAATAGATGTGGCACAATAAGGAGTGTTATTACCCTTACTTCTGATGTGAGAATAATCAGACAAGAATAAAAACTCTTTGCAAGCTGCCCTGGATGAGTGCCACAAAAGAGAAAAGCTCTCTCAATTTCTGACACCACAAAGCCAGCCTTTCATGCAAGATTGCACAGATGCTCCTGTGGACAGTAGGGAACTCACAGCACTTCTCTGTTCCCTTAACCTTTAAATCTCCTCCTCTCCTCCTTACAACAATTTTCTGTCAATATAGTTGCATTTGCAGGATTAAGGAATTCGGGGGGTTTAGAAAAGCAATTAGGAATTCTGCAGATGAAAGGTCTTACCTATAACCCAGTACCACCATTTTATTGGGATAGAAAACTATAATTGACACTTACTTCAACAAACCCACCACCACCTGAGGGAGGAAGACCTGTACACACCTCAAAGGCAAAAAACCCCAGCTCTGTCCTTACACCTCTTGTTGCAAGCTCAGGAATGCTGATGACTCGTTCAATCAGCACCATTTTTATTGCTAAAGTCCAGGATGCATGAGCATTACTTATTATTTACAAGCCCCTCAATCTTACTCCATAATTTCCAAGCTGCTTGCACAGTCTGGGTGCAAAAGGGAGCTGATACTTAACCCAAGTACCAAACATCACAGGTAGAGCTGTGTGCACATCTGTGGGGGAAGAACAAGACCATTTTTAAAATGCTACAACCTGATTTTTTTTGAAATGACTTAGAGGCACTAAGCAAGACCTTTGGTTGTGTTGTAAAGGCTTCATGACAAAACTGGAGTTTTTAAAAGCAGACTGGACCCATAACTTAAACATCTGTTCTTTTAAGCACACAAATGTGTCTGTGGTGTAACACTGACTTTGGAATTATTTTTAACACAATATCCTAGGATTTAGCAGCCCAATTAACACTGAAGGAAAACTGATTTCAAAGTAGTTAATAATCTCATTCAAGATCTCTCTGAGCATTCACAAAAAACAGGCTCTCTGCTAGGAGGGCAGCAACAGTTCTGGCAAATTTTTTAGCTGTTAACTAACAGCTCACACAGCTTTAGCCTTTAGAAGCTGTTTACTGAAGAACAAACAATATTGGGGGTTGCATATAACCCCTTGAACATGAGAATAAAAGTACTCTTTATGAGAATAGAAGTACACCCTGCAGTGTCCGTGAATTGAAGACAGTTTGACAAAGCAGAGCAATCACCCTCCATTATGAAAATCGTTCGTACTTTATACTCTAAAAAGCACAAATTTGACAGACCATTGTGGTTAAAACACCATTTAATATCCCTGACACAGCTTGTATTCAAAATATACAGGGATAAAATAATATGTGTAATACTTCTATGAAGCCTGTGGTCAGTCATCTGGGAATTAAGCTGTTAGTCAAGAGCTTTCATGAAGGAACAAGATCTTTTGTTGCTGTCATTAAAATTCTTAATCAAAATGAAGGTTGCAAAAGACTTTACGGAACTGTATGGGCAGAGGAATGCTGACACACAGCTAATTCCAGCATAAGGAAAAGTCTGCAGTCAAATATGATGTCTCTCATTGGAAGAATACAGCACCAGGGCAACATAAAACCTCAGCAGAGGACCAAAATACCCAACACATCCTTCCTGAAGCAGTCACTGGGAAGACCTCATGCAAACAGAAGCCTGCAGAACAGCTCATCTTTATTTCAGAAAGAGCTGAAATCCCCTAGAAATTCCCCCTCACAAGTCCCACATGCTCCTGTCCTCTGCTACGAAGTGACAACCTCAAAAATGAGAGAATCCCATAGAACATGGGGACTATACTGATTTCCCTCGAAAAAACCCAGAAATTCAAACTTCCTTCACTCACCTCTTGAGAATGCTCCAGCAGTACTGAACAAACAACTAAAAGCTGGGGAAATTGGCTCTTTAAGGTCATTATGATTGACTCATCTTAATAACCATATTTTCACCTCAGCAGTTATTTCACTGAGAACCATCACTATGCACCACTTTAGAGAAGTGCTTTCCAGCCACCATTTGTAAATAGGAAATATTTGTAATCAATATTAATTTCTCCCAATATTGGCATAACAAGTTATCAAATCAGAATTGCCTCCTCCACAACAGAAGAACACAGAACATAAATTTTAGTCAGCCTAAATGCCACTTTAACAACAGACTCTGAGGAGGTATTTGTGTGCTGACAATCTACCAAACTGCCTTTGAAAAGGCAGATATACTTACTGAAAGACCAGAAAAAGCATGACATTTTCTGAGAAAATCTGAGCAAGTTCCTTCTTTACTCAATCACATTTGTGATCCTCTGCAATAATTTTCCCCATTAATGCACAAGCACTCAGGCTTTCCTGGCATGGAAGAGGGAATATAGCTATTTTTTAAATATTCACTAAAAGCAAATCTTCTACTGTGCACCCATTCATCAAGAGCCCTGGTTAGCTAAATGTGATAACAGTTTTATTCCAGGCTAAATACATTAGGAAAATAACTTCTGTAGCACTAATTTAATTTAGTCTTAACATACAATTCTAGAACTGTCTACGCTTCATAAGCCACTTCAAGCCATTGAATAACAATTACAAAAATCACTATCTTTAGAACAGTTAATTAGTGATAATTACATCAATTAGTAGCACCAGTTAGTAAATTGTACATGTTTCACATGGCAATTGTTGTTATCCATCTACAGATTAATTTTTATTTACTTTGAAAGAAATTCTGAATGCCTTAAAAAATAAATAGGAGATGTGTGAGTGGGCTCTCCTAAAGCTCCTAAACACTGCCATGGACTGCAGTTCCATGAAGAGGGTAAAGTGGATACTGGAGGATTATTTTCCAAATTCCAGATCATCTGTCATGCCACAGAATTTCTATGTGACTCTGCAAGTTGCTAGGGTCCAAATCCAGACAGATATTTTAATTCAGAATGTTTAAAGTTCAGTGGGAGGTAGGCTTTTCCAAGCCTGGCTAAGTTTGGACCTCAGCCTTCCATGATTCAGTTTCTATCACTGAAAGAAGATTAAAAAAATCACTCAGAAACATAAGGTACTGTAATTAAAAAAAAATAAATACTTAAACCCATTAAATTTTCATCCATCAAAACCATTTTCCTAATGTCCATAAATTAATTCATGAAGCTAGAAAATGTTGGTTGATTTAGAAACAGAGATGTGTTAGCTTACCAAAATTAAATACATTTTTTCAGCCTATAGATACAAGGGGCATAAGCACAGCTAATGGGGCACCCAACCCATTGCAAAGTGGGGCAAGCTTCAAACCCACAACTCCTGGCATTGGAGTTATTTAATGCTATCAGATTTTGGGTTTTTTAGATAGAGCTCAGCATCCCAGTAATTGCTGTTTTGCGCCACTGCATTAAACTTCCATTACATGTCTGCTGTGGGGGTGGATAAGAGAAGAGAAGAAACATTTTCTAAAGCAATGCAGTAAGAAAATATTGATTTACTACAGGGACTTTTTACCAGGTTACTTTTTAAATGTGATAAATGTGAGTCCTGTCTGGACAGAGCACTCTAGCTGCCCAAACTCATCTTCCTGATTTATAAGAGAGGAAAACAACAGGAAATGAATAGCCACAAACCAGTATGATTTAATGAATAAGATAATCAAAATGTGGATACCTCATCTGTAATATCACAGATGTCTTCTTGACAACCAGTGTTTTAGCAATTAAATAGTCTCATGCAAATATTTTTTTTCATAAGCATTTTCCACTTTTAGTGGAAGATTAATTTATCTGGATTTAGAGAGTGAACAGTAACTGCTGTCAATAGCTGATTAGTGTGTGTACAAAGGAAGCACTGGGTGGGGATTCCCAAGTATTTGGGAAACAATGATGTTCCAGTCTCAAAGGTAATTAAGCACCGAGGACCCAAATGTCAAGATTCAAATGAGAAATCTTTAAACCATGACAACGCTTTTCCATATGCAAAAATTGGTCCCAAACCATCAGATGCTTTCTAAAATATTGACTGTTACCTGCACATTAATTGCCTATCGATTTTTCCAATTAAAAAAAAAAAAAAGGCCCCACATAGGATTTGAATAACAGAAGATAATTTGTTCAGCAGTTCATTTTCAGCTTTTCAATTGGTCTTAATAAGTCTGGATCAAAAATGTATTTCTAAACCTGCATCTTAGAAGGTGGTTGTGTCTGTATAAAACATTTTCAGTGTATTTGAATAAGCACAAGGCTCTTCGTGTTTTGTGTCACGTTGTACTCACTCATCATGACATAAAGTACCAGCACTCGAGTTTGCTGCAGGGCTACAGCCAGGTTAAAGGCCAACCAAACTGAGCCCAGGTCACCACTGCATGACACCGCCCACTCCAATTAAATTAACTGAATGTTACCAGAATAAAACGGATTGTAACAAAGTAACCAGCCACAGCCATTACTTCTTATTGAATTGGAACATCCAGGCAGGAGTGAGTTATTAAACCATAATGATATTGATTTGTAGTATGGTTGCTCTTTTGTTCTCTTTCATCAGTCGGGAAACGTGTACATAATACACAAATACATGTCCCCACCTTGGTGGCATAAAGACACAGCAGTGTGCAAAGAACAGAGCTGAGCAAGGAATGCATGCTTCAAGGAGTCAAAGCTACATTTTATATACACAAGGGCAGAGACAAAAACCCAAACCCTATGGATGACAAATCAGATGCTGTTAAACCCTCCTTGGACAATTCTATTTCAATCAGAAAAGAGGAGATGAAAGATTACTCTCAGTGCGGAAACAAAGGACAAACACAACCTCAACATTAAAACAAGGTTGATGAAAATCTCCCTGCCTTTGTCCTACCAACTAGGTTTTGACTCAGAAAAATGGGTACATGCCACATGATAAATTTCAGAACTGCTTAGAGAAAAATCAAGAGTGCAGCCTGAAGGGAGCTTTGCTCTGTTATCAAGAGTTGCAAAATCATCTCTTATCATTATTGGTATGCAAATGTGACCCCCCTCCAAATAATAATACTCCCCTCCAAGTAATAACTGCAGTCTTTCCAGACCTCTACAGTGCAGTCACATTTAAACCCTATTTTAAAAATTGAAAAATTGTTGCTGGGGGATGGCACTGGAAACTGCAGCATGGAAGACAACCAGGAAACAGAGCTGTTCTTCAAAGGCCAGGCACACATCAACATTGGCATGAAGTTTAGCTGTGTCAGGGTGGAGTTTTAATTCACACCAAAGCCCTTTCCACAATGGTGCACTCACAGTGCAGATGTTGGCCAGTATCTCATGGAAGACAGGACAGAAAAGCAGCTGGATGGCGGTTCTGTATCCAGCATAAACTACAACAGGATCCCACCCTATCAGCATGAGCATCTCTGGTTCACAGCCTCTCCTGTCATTCTGTAATTTGAATTAATATTTAAAAACAGGTAACAAGTTGTTAAGCATGGTCAAGTCAAGAGCACTTATTCACTTACCACAAAGCTACTTAAAACCAGAAATCACTATGAAGACTCCTAGTAAGTACACAGACAATAATGGAAGATCTTTCCCTAATGTAAAAAAAATACTGGAAAATGCAAAAAAGTGCTTTAGGAAACCATAAGTAAAGCAGATTGCAAAGTATCTCCTGCTTAGACACTCTGATTCAATGCTTTAGGTAATGTGCTGCAATGAGTCCTCAGTATCCACATGTTTAAAAGTGTGGTCCTTTCTAATGCTTGTTTTTACATCAGCATTTGAGCTTCTTTTTTTGTGTAATTGATACCACTTACATTTTCCAAGGACTTACAAAGGGGAAGAGGACTGCAAATAAGTACAAAACCCCTACAATTAGCACTGAAATAATACTGTAATCATGTACTAAAAAAAATGCATTAAAGAGTACTAGAACTGTAAAGTGCTAAACAAAATTATGGCTCAAGCCTCTCCAGGAAATAGAGAATTGACTGGACTTCAATTCACATTGAATTCCCATGGCTTATTGTCAGAATGAGAAATAAAATCTACCATCTCCTTCCTCTTGCCAGCTTAAAAAACAAGGACAGCATTAAAGGGTTCAGCAGATGAAAGCAAAAGGAAGTTAATCCACCAAAACCTAAACAAAACCAAGCCCACCCACCGCAACTCCAACTAAAAAAGTGGAAAGAAATCCTACAAGAGACAACTCTTCCCTGAAACAATTCACCATTAAACTGATTATTTTTTCCCTCTCTGTTTTTAGAGGCAAAGGATTTACAATCCTTTGTAAATCCTTCATTTTCAGCAGAACCAGAGGCTCCCCCTCAGCCCTCTGCCTCCTCTGGAGCGGGATCCAAGAGATCTTCGTGCTAACTGTGAAGGAGCACCCTGGAGAAAGGTGAGCCAAGTGATTAAAGACTACGGGAAGTTGAAGTTTCTACAAAGATCTGTTCCAGCAGAAAAGCTGGAGCTATTTGGCACTCTTCACTGCCAGATGAGGGAGTAGCTGATGCTGCAAAGCCTCTTTGAACCCTGTTAAAAAACATGGCTTTAGGTATTTGGTGCTGCCGCCTCAGAGCAGGGGGCTGAAATGCTAAGAACCCAACTCCAGGATCAATGGCACATTCCGGGGAGCTGTCTGGGAACCTGCTGTGCTTTTCTCACACCAGTAAACAACACTGCTCTCCCTGCAAGAACCGAGGTTACCTGAGCACTAAAGGAAGGGTGGGAGCTCCTGTGAGTACTGAGGCTTTTAGAACAGCTTCCGGCATTCTTGAAGCCAGAGAGAGTGCAAAACATCTGTGGGTATTAAATAATCTGCTAAGAAGCTGCATCAGCTTTGGTGTTCAGGCAACCTTCCCCTGGTTTTACTAAATGTGGCTGAAAAGCATGTAGCAACAGAAGGAAGAACAGCAGTGAAGCCTAAAAATGCTGCACAAAACCAAACAGAAAGACAGAACTGAATATTAACTTCTACTTAATTTAACTCAGTAAATCCCAGGGCTGAAGCAAAACATGGGAGAGACTTTAGGAGATAATTTAGTCTTGATTTTTTCCTGATCCCATTTATACCAGTATGGTTGCTTATAATGCACAGATTACTTCCCACACCTGATCACTAATAGAAATATTCAGAATGTGAATTTAGGAGAGGTAACTACTTGGTTTGCCATAATTTATTAAACAATGCAGGCTTTCAAGCTGACCTGTACTTTTTCAGAATTAAAAACCTGCTTTAAGGATGTTCCATGCAGAAGCATTAGACTATCAGGGATGAAATCAAAAAAGTGCAGTGAAGAAAGCAGAGAGAATTATCACCTTCACTGTGGTGTATTAGAAAAAAGTGGTTAGAGGCTACAGCTGAGTGTTCTTTCATAACCAGTCAGTAATTTCCTCTATTTCTGACAGTGTTTGTGTCTCAGCATCCCACAAGCCTGTTCAGGTCCCTTATGAAAAAGCTTAATAATACATTTTGATGAATTTTTACTTTCCATTATTAAGATAATAATCTTTTACACAAAGTATAACCAGAGAATACAGAAGCAGCTCTTCTTTCAGTATGAGGAGAGGGCAAAGACCACTGTTCTAAATTAAGATTCCTGAATTCTTAAAGAATAAAGTTTAAGGACACAGTTCTTTAAATTATGTAGTTAAAAGCTGGGGCGGGGGAGGGACGACAAAGAACTGTATTTTTCTTTTATTTGAAGTATCTAAGCCTAGGACTTCTCAGAACATTGCCTGAGATTCCTAAATGGGAGAGCTCAGATGTGACTCTCACATGGCTGGTTCCTGGCCAGTTTATTCAGCTACTTAACTGCTGCCAGCATTTAAAGATAGTTAAATATCTGTATTAACAAGGAAATCATTTCAGTCATGAATTGCAGTTCTTTCATGCTCCTCCTCCCTAAAATTACTGACGACCTGTGCCTCCTCTTCCTCCACACCAAACCATGACAGAGCAGGGGAAAAGTTTAAGACATGACTGAAATTGGTCATCATATAGAGACAGATAAACATGGGACCACCTTTTTTTTTTTATTTTAGAATTTTTAATTTGTGAAAATTGAGAAAGTCACTTCACTACAATTCATAAAACAAGACAGCATCTCCTGCAGATCCTGAATTTCAGTCATTTCTACTAGACAGCATTCTCTTCATTCCATAGTATGCCAAACAAGAGCCAGGTTTCCAGTTCAACACCCACCATGACTACAATTTTCAAGCTTGGTTGTAAAACTTCAGAGACACCTCAAAAGTGAACAAACAGACAGAACAATCTTTCCAAGGCAGCAGTCCAGAACAAATCCCCATGCTCTTCCCTTCCATTTTAACAACGAAAACAACCCACAAGAAGCCCAAACCAGAGATGCAGTTGAATCAAACTGCTATTTTAATTTTGTTCTGCTTCCAGCACAGTTCACAGCAGTTGTGGCTCCTACCACTTGACTGGGCTTTGTCCAGTCTTCACATAAATGTCATACAGTTCTCTCAGATGCAACAGCAGCTCCTCCAAGTTGTCTCCTGTCAGCGCAGACAACGCGATGACCCTCTCAGCGACCTGCTCCCTAAGGAGTGGCAGATTGATCCTGGACTGAGCAAGGTCAATCTTATTCCCAATCACAACACAGGGCCTCTCAGACAAGCCTTTTTCATATGCTTCCAGTTCGTATTTCAAGTCTTGCAGCTGAATCCACGGCTGAGGCACAGAGAGATCCACCACGTACAAGAGGAAGCGGCAGCGCTCGATGTGCTTTAGGAAGGCCATCCCCAGCCCACGGTTCTGATGAGCACCTTTGATGAGGCCAGGAATGTCAGCAACTGAAAGAGAAATTTCACAGTGAATCCAAAAAATCCAATTAAAAAAAACCCCAAACAAATGCCCCCAGTCTTTTACTGGCCAGTGTGCGTACTTTTGGAATTTTGTGTCAGTGCATCAATAGTAAAGCACAGCCCATGCTAAGTTTGCTGCAATTATCTTTTAAAACACCTGAATTTAGATTATTCCAGTGCAGACAGAATACAGATTACCAGTTTGGCTCTAAAGGTGCCTATAACTGAACATGAAATGGGCTTTCAGTAGAGTTTTGTTTGAAGGTCTTTAGAACTAGCAAGAAGTCTACAGGACTCCTGAACCTGTATTTGTAGCATTTTAGAACATTACCCAGTTGACACAAACTGCTATCAAGGTAGACACAACAAACTCCAAATTCTTACCTGCCACTTGTTCAAAGTCTTGATAGTGGACAATGCCAACATGGGGGTTTAGGGTTGTGAATGGGTAGGCAGCCACAGCTGGCTTTGCACGGGAGATGGCTCTCAAAAGTGAGGATTTGCCAGCATTGGGAAAGCCCACCTGGAATACAAACACCCAAATTTCTCAATTTTTAAACCAATCTGCAAAATTCTGCTAGGCCAGACAGTTATTCTGCAGTTGTTGGACTGCATCACGAACATTTTGCAGCAAAGCATAACTTTCACAGCTTTACCAGCTGGTGTTAGAATATTTCCATACCCAAATACAAAAATAGCCTAAGATCAAAGTTGACTCAGCATTTTTCATTTCAGAGGATGATAAACCTGGCTCTAACAAAGTCAAATGTTTAACATCTGTAAAAAGAGAAATACAGCGCTGAAATAGATGACTTGAACTTCATCATTTAGAAAAAAAACCCCAAAAAACAAGAAAACAAACCAGTTTAGAATAATCCTCTATGCTGTACTGTTCATCTGCAGAACCAGCAGACAAAGCTGCTGTACATCATCAGCAATCACTGATGAATCTTATTTTGTTATGCATAGTGTAGATTTTAGCAGAAGTAGGACAACACCAAGCAGCAAGAGAGTGACAGCTCTGTGAATCACTTTGGACACCCTTCTACCAAGTGACAGCAAGAAAGCATCAAGCTGCATCTCTTAACAAGCAAGCCGGAGGCTAAGAAAATGTTATCACACATTATTCCTTCAGTCAAGCATCATCCTCCAACGATATGGAAGCTGAACCAACAGAAACTCACCAATCCTGCATGAGCTGTTGTCTTGAGCTCCAGCTGAAGGACCCTCTCCTGACCTGGCTCTCCTGGAGTAAAAAACTTTGGAGCACGGTTTTCATTGGAAAGAAAGAAGCGATTCCCTTTCCCTCCAGCTCCTCCATAAGCTGCAATGTACTCTTCTCCATGCTGAGTGAGGTCAGCCACAACTTTGCCATCCTCCTTCACCAAAGTACCTACAGGGACCTCAAAGTGAAGAGATGCAAGCATTACACTGATGCTCAAAGCCTGCAGATCCTCCACCAACCAATTTCAGATTTGCTGAAAATCACTCCTACATATTTTTAAGATGAGGAACCCAAAAAGAGAATTGTATTTCATGAAGCTCAGTTTTTGAACTCAAACAGCACTGTCAGACATTCACCCTTCACTACACATGAGATTTGCTCACAATAAGGCTCTCCAGCTTGAAAATCAGCCATGTACCAAGCTACCACACAGCAGGCAACATCCACTGACTTACTTTAACATACATGTGTGCACCATTAGCTCCATAACAGTTTTTGCTTCCTCCTCTCTCTCCGTGAAAACCGTGATAGAAAGGGAACACTGAAGAAAGTGATTTCATTTGCTGGTCAGCTGTAGAGCAAAAGACACACATTTTGAACACATTGCTTTAGTAAAACAGGCACAGAAGAGCAACATCCTGACTGTTCTTTCCCTTTTTGAATATTGCTTGAGTGCACATCCTATTTACTGTCTCAACAATAACATATCAGGGAAGACTAATATTAATCTATTTAACTGCCTTTACTTAACTGCTTGGGTTTATTAACCATGCAGTTTATAATAAAGTGGTCATTCAAATCAAAATTAATTTGCTAGATTAGATTTTGCAGCAGGGTGGTGGTAGAAGCAGCTTTAATCACTGTAAGAGGAAAATTTAATCAGATCCCAACCTTAACATAACACAGTCAGGCACCAGGCACTAAAATATCTGCAAAATACCTTGATTTTCAAAATTCTTTCTAGGCCTTTCAGTGTCATTTATGTCCCCCTTACCAGCTCAGGTAAAGCTTAAAAAGCAAAGACATCTCATACAGAAATAACCATTTTAACCTTTTTGACATTTACCATTTCTTACAATCCATGTGGGGCTGTTTTTACTGGGGCGGGGTGTTAAGCAATAACACAACACGAAACAAAACAGATTTAGTGAGGTTTACCTTTCAAAATTACATGACCCCCATCACCTCCATTTCCACCATCAGGACCTCCAAATACTTTTCTGGGCTCACTGTAGAAGGAATGGCCTCCTCCTCCTCCTTGTCCTCCAACTACGCGCACCTTCCGCTGATCCACAAAATAACGTGTCTGCAACAAGGGTGGGAGTTGTAGCCTTTAAGTACAATTTATCAGATTCATCTTCCAAGAAGTTTTAGTTAATAGGCAGACCTGCTATTTTGAGCCATGATAAATTCCATTCAACTGTAAAAAAAAGAAAAGAAGTCAGAACTCTACTGCTATTCACATATCAACTAAATGCAGTGTACTGAGTGTAATAATAAAGAAAAACAGACCTCATCTTTCAATTATTTTTAAGAACTTCTTCAAAAGCATATGCCTAAGGCTATGGTGATATAACTTCATCTGTCTCCAGAAAAGGGGCTGAAATTCCCAAGGGAAAATATTACAGAAGTACATTCATTGACAGGTGGAACTGTTTACACAGATGGATGAAAATAGAAAGCATGACTGTGACCACGGTAACTTTCAGATTCGGTCAGTTACTAAGGGACCTCATAATGAGAATGGGCTTTAAGGGTCACTTTAAGTAAACTGCACAAATAGTACGTGAGGGAGAAAAAGTCTTATTAGAGTTACGATACCAAGGATAAGCAACTGAAAAAAAAAAACCCTTGCAACTGAACTTTTGATAACCAAATTTATACTACTTTTAAAAAGCCTCTTTTAGAAAGTATTTGGCACCACCACATGGCGAGACAGTAAACGATGGCTTTTAATGGGAAGTGGTTTATGGATCATTAGAAAATAAGATTTTTCGGAGATGTGTAAATATAAAAATAAGATGAAGAATAAATTCCCTGCAGTTTCTCGGACAAATAGTGATCTTTGTTTGGCAGTTGACTACACCGCAAGACTAAAAAACCAGTGAGAAACAAAACAGTATTTTAGATTTAAAGCTAAAATACCGTTTTACAGCTTTAGCTTGAAAAAGACTTTTTGCCTTCTCGACTTATGGATGCTTCCCGCCCAAAGAGGCCACAGGGAACGTGAGCGCTACTGCGATCACTGCGAACACCGAGAACATCGCGGGGCAGACTCATTTCCTCGCTATTCTGAAAGTTAACTATATCTTAATCAGTATTTCCTCACTCCAGATGCGCTAGCTGTGTCTGAGGCCCCCCGACCTTGCACAGAGCCCAGCACTTACCAGCTGCCGCTCCGAAATGGCTCTTTTTTGCCTCAGCCGCCTGTCCTTGCCGCACCTGGCGCAGGTCGTGGAGAAAGCGGGCGGGCTGAGCAGGAGCAGGACCGGCTTCCAGGGGCTGCGGCCGCTCCCCGCGGCCCCGCAGCGCCTCAGCGCGGCCCCGGCAGCGCCCGGGAGCACCGAGCCGCCCAGCCCAGCCCCACACAGCCCCGCCATGCCGGGGACAGCCACAGACCCGCCCCGGCCTCCCGGGCGCAGCCGCCGCGGCGAAGCCGCGCCCCCGGCAGCCCTGGCCCGCCTCCCCTCAGCCTCCCCTCAGCCCCGCCTCAGCACGGCACCAGCCCGTGCGTCCGAGAACGGCGCCCGTGAGCGCTGCGGCATCCTGCGAATCACAGGATCCAGAATGGTTTGGGTTGGAAGGGACCTTAAAGATCATCTCGTTCCACCCCTTGCCCGTTCCACTGTCCCAGGTTGCTCCAAGTCCCGTCCAGCCTGGCCTTGAGCACCTCCAGGCGTGGGGCAGCTACAGTTTCTCTGGGCATCCTGTGCCAGGGCCTCACCGCCCTCACAGTACGGAGCATCCTCCTAATACCCCATCTAACCCTGCCCTCCGCCAGTTTGAAGCCATTCCCCTTTTCCAGACACTCCAGGCCCGTGTAAATAGTCTCTAACTTGCTTGTAGCTCCCTTCAGGCACTGGAAGGCCACAGTTAATGCACCCCAAAGCCTTCTCCAGGCTGAACAATCCCAACTCTCTCTCTCAGCCTTTTCTCATAGCAGAGCTGCTCCATCCCTCTCATCGACTTGGTGGCCTCCTCTGGACTGTCTCCAACAGGTCCATGCCCTGAGGGGCAAAATTCCTCCTCCCCTGCTGCCCACGCCGGGGGATCAGCCCAGCACACGTGGGATTTCTGGGCTGGGGCACGTCCAGCTCTCACCCACCAGCACCCCCAAGTAAAAGGTAACCTGTGGTATCCATTCCATCTGCCACAAGAAAAGTACCATCAACTCCACTTTCAGATAATATTTAAACTAAACGATTTTCAAGCATTCTGTATTACAAAACAGAAAATGATACAATTCATGAAAGAAGTCAAAATGCTGGCATCACTTTGTTTCCACATTAATACATAAAAATGGACGACACATTAAATAAACATTTTGTTATTAACAATTAGAAATATTAACACCAAAAATCATGTATAAATTAGGAAATAAATGTACAAACTATTTCCAAAGTGCTCTTTCAAATACATTATATACACAACATTCACGAAGTTCTTAATGTAAGACATTTCAGATTGATGTAATGTAGTTGTTTCGGTTTAAGTGTTGTTCATATTCTCTCAAAAGCATTTCAGCACTTTCAAAAACCACATAAAAGGCATATTTCCAAACTGGCAAAGAGCAATATTGCATTCTTCTGGCTACCTGTAATATTAATTATTCTAAAGAAAACAATCTTACTTCCTTTCTGTTCCTTGATATTTGAGAGTACTTATTTGTATGAAAACACCAGCAGGAAAGATGAGAGAAATTAGGTCTGACTAAAAAAAAGTCTTGTATTTCACCAGTAGTTTAAATTATTAACATAGGAAGGGCAGTGCTTGGACAACATTTAATAGTAAACTCTCTAGTTGTCCAGTTAAAGATTTTCTTCTAAAGGAAAAAAAAGTCATGATTGAGAGATGTTGTGTTTTCCTTGTGGTCTTGGTTTTTCAAAATATAAAGTACTTGAAATCCCATAAATAACACCAGTTCAGAGAAAGAAAAGGAGAAAATCCTACAGAGTGTATTTTCTTTAGATTGTAAATTTGCAGTTAATCTCATATTAAAAAATGTTTATGGGCTACAGTCACCCCAGCTTTTGCTTCAGAGAAACGTGGACACAGTATTTTGTTCAACACTTATATAAGCACTTTAAAAGTGCTCTTTTTTTTACCTCCCAAGACTTCATAAGAACATATAAAACTGAATAGAAGTGACTTACATTGTTCATACTGATTTTTACATACCACTAGTTTTTCTCTCTAAATTCTCCCTCTCTAGGTACTCTCTCACTGGTTGACCCCATTAATACCTCCCCTCTCTATATGCATAATAGTGTCTCACAATTAAAGCTGAATTTAGTTGCTTGTCTGCAATAAAGATGTATTTTTTTTTCTTTTACCTCTGAACTATTTCTGTCGAGCTACAAGAGGAAAATAAAAGTGATGATGAGCTGTAAGAACAACAGACCAACAGATTTGACAATATTTATGGTTATAATGCTTGCTGGGAAATCTAAGCAAGGGCAGCGCAAGAATCAGAATAAAGAAGGATGCCAGCCACCTGCTTGCAAAATTTGGCATGAAAATGTATATGCAAGTTATAAAATTTGGAGTAGGATATTCAAGACGGGACTTCTGCCAGATGTTTTTCTCAGCTAAGCACGATATGAAGCAATATTGACATCGAGCAGGCTGACACTGCAGATCTCAGAGCTCCCTTCTGTTTTTCCTTCCACTACAGAAATACCTTTGTTTACATGGACATATAAAAGGTGCCTCTAGTTATTAACATTTCTATGATCATATGTTTGGATCCTCTTTCTGTACCTTTCACAACAGAAATGTGGACTTATGCAGATTATTGAATTATAAGATTTGGGTAGGTAGGTATTACAGAAGTTGCAGTTATTTCTTGTCATATAGCATAGAACTGTCTTTTTATAAGGAATGTATCCATCCCCTTGTTCTGTAGAAGTAAAGAGCCATGGATTTTGGAGGCTGGCAGGTAATCTTCAATGCATTCACTTAAAAAAAGATCAATAACTTACCACAGGGAACTTCCCTGGACTGGGATGTGACTGATGGGCTTTGCATTGAGCCAGACTCCAGAACAACCTGGCTGTTTTCCAGAACGGGGCACAACTGTGATCTAATGATCCTAAAGCTATTCAGAAACATCAAGAATGGGACAAAAGGGGGTAAATGGAAAACTTCTGCGTTGTATCAACATACAGTACTATACACAGCACCAAATATCAAACCATTAAAGCATTGTCTTGTTACCAGTAGTGCACTGCTTCATATCCAGCATGAAATGAACACTGTTCACATACAGACGCTGCTTTGTGCTAAGGGGTAACCAACATATTACAATTAATCAAAACTGCCTGTACATCCAGTTCAAAAGATGGAGATACTATTGAAAGGAATCTGACACAGCACTGTTTTCTTTTATTGCTGGTAATTTCCATATTGTCCCTGTAAAGAAAAAAAAAAAAAAAAAAAAGAAATAGCAATGTTGAAGGATAATATATTGGAGGCTTACAGTGAGTTGGGCAATTTCTTTTGGTCTGTGAATTTTACAAGATCCACTGAAGTATCACCCATATACCTGCACCAAATTATCAGACAGATTTGCACAGAGCTAACAGCCAGATCTGCCCTTTCAGAGCAGAGATTTAGGCAATTTACCTGCTCATAGCCATAAGGCCTCTGTTGCTGAGCGGATGGGCCTGTCTGGGAAGCTCTGTAACTTCCATATTGCTGCCCCTGTCCCTGTTGGTAGCTGGAATACTGTGAAGAGGCTCCTTGTGCAGGACCTGAAAAGACAGTAAAATCCACTACAGGCAGTAAAATTCATTACAGGCTTGATTTGCTGGGGGAGTTCTTGAGGTTAACGCAATCTAAAACATGATGCTAACAAAGTAAACTCTGTGAGTAAGAACTGTGAGTAAATTCTGCTCAGACCTCCCCTCTAGGTTTACACTAGGAGGTGTTAATGCTAACAATGATGTAGTTGCAGCAGTGTAAACTTCAGTTAAGGTTTTAAACTTTGCTCAGAAAATGTCATAATGCTTCTAAGTGAAGGCTCTCTGAAATCTGTATTGGCACAGCTGTTATGACCTCTATGTAAACTACCTGGCCTTTATTTTAGTAACAACTGCACGTTTAAATTCCTATCTAACCTGGCTGTGCCACCATAAGTGACAGAGGAGGGATTCTCTGGACTGTTGTTGTTCTTTTTCACGTCAGTTCAGAAGGACTAGGTGTGTAGGAGGCCTGGGAACCCAAGCAGTGACCTCCTGATGACATTTAACACAAAGTCAACATGAAGCAAATGTGTATTTTCTAACTTCTATCAGAAGAGAGAGGGATTTAGGATGGAATGCAGTGCTATACTAATGTATGTTACTGCCCAGAATCCCTTTACTAGATCTTTGGCTAATTTGGGTACATTTGTTAATCCAAGGTTAATGAAGGAAATAATTACAGCCTATTTTAGTTTAGGAATGGAGGCAACAGGATGAAACACTGCAAACACTTGACCAGCCACTGGGAGTTTTCTTACCATATCCTTGCTGTTGTCCTGGGTAACTCTGTTGATTTGGGTATTGCTGCTGGGAATATGTTTGCTGTTGTGCAGCTCCCTGTTGGTATCCTGCCTGCTGCTGGCTGTACTGAGAATTTCCTGGAGGGGGAAACATTGGAATTGTTTGGTTATAGGTGAGGCAGGTATTTCACTGTACATGTGGATCATAAGGAAAACAAAGGTGTAAGGAGCCTTGGTCTGAAACTCATACACAAATACTTTTCTTACAAAGAGACGATTGGATTTTGCCAAGCAAGATGTTCATTTCTCCAGTGATTTTTAGTTCCTTTGAATAGGAGAGTTACTTATTTATACAAATCACTAAACAAACAAACAAAAAACCTGCTCCCCAAAGGATTTTTTTTTAATCCAGAAGTGTTTCAGAGCAAAAAGTCACAAAGATAAGGGTGCCTGGGTAAATAGCTGCTTTCTCAAGAAGCCCTCTGATTGTATTTTCTTCTAGATAATTATGTTTATTCATATAACTCAGAAAGATCACTTATCTAGTTGTTACTGGGTTTTTTTTTCAAATACCTATGTGCAAATTCCATTTTTTGTATCCTGAAACAACAAAATGAACAGAGGCTCTGTAGGTGACATCGCTTCTCCTAAATGTCACCTTGCTGTATCATAATGAAGTTAATATTTCCAGTTAATTTAGAGTTCAGATATCTTAATAATATATTGAATTTACTGGTAATATTTTGCTGTATTTTCCTACCTCCTTCATAGTAGTGTTGTGTAGAGTCGTCAAACGACCGGTCATAGCTCTGTTCAGTGTAGGATGACTGCTGATAGGCATAATCACCATGTCCTGCAAGGAGTCACAAAGATTTGTCAGTTACATTCTTAATGGAACCACAGACATAGTGTTGAATATTATTATGAAGCTGTTTATGCACCAAGATGAGGCTAAGAGCAAATACAGACCCCTCAGGGAAAACATCAAACACATGGCAAGGAAAATCACACCAATGGATAAACCTCTTGCATTTACTAATCCAAACTGGGCTTTGGGCTCTTTTTGGAGCAGTTTGGATAGCAGGGTGCACTGATGTACATGTTTTGTACCAGGCACCCATCCCCTGGGATTAGAATTCTCCAGCATTTAAATTGGAAATGAAGCATAATAGGTTTGCCATGTCCTTGGATGTGGCAGTTGTGGTGCTCTGCACTTTATCAGTATCACAGTGAGCCCAGCTCAGGGGAATTACCATCTGGATAGTATTGCTGATTCATAGGTTCTGATGAGCCTTGGCCATGGCTGTACTGCTCACTGTAATATTCTTCCTGACCCATGTACTGCTGCGAGGAACCTGCAAGGCACAGACCAGAGAGAGCAAACTGAGCCCGTGGACTCTTAAGGGGCGGGGTTTTCTTATCTAATTTATTTTTTAAAGAAAACAAAGTTTATGTCTGGATAAGCAAACAACTGAGAGCAGTTATATAGATGTTTTACTCACTAGAAAAAGGAAATAAATTTGTATTCTCAGAAAAAGAGGGATGAAATTGAAATCACACAACAGTCAGTAACACATCCTAGAATCACTCACTTCTGCGGCAACACCGGAAAAAGGGTTACATTTCATCTACTAATCTGAGTTATTAGAAAGCACAGTAATGGATTCCATGCTCAAGAGCACAGTCAGAATTAAATATACTTTAATTAATACATTAATTTGTTTCTTAGCAAAATTCAGTTTATGTGAGAATCAGTCTAGCAGCTTTATTACCTCTTAGAACTTTATCCAGAGAGGTCTTAGAGCATGGTAGTTATCCTCTGGTGTTTTCCTTTCCTTGGCCTAATTTTTCATTCTAATTGCTGGCAAACTGTATCTTCTTTCCAGAAATGTGTTCCTTGCTAACTGTGCCATGTTAGGGCTGATCCAACACCATGTGAAAGAATTGAAAAGATTCCCAGTGGCTTGAATGAGCTGTATATCAAATTGTTCATCTTTTCTTTAGAGATACATGCTCCCTTTTAGACAGAATTATTTTTCTAAACACCTGAAATAATTAAATAGATAAATCTTGAAAATAGATTCAGGTTCATCTCATTGTCACACTTCCACCATTCAGGATTTCCTGTGCTCCTGGGTGGGATTCTCTGTAAATGTGAGTTGGAAATTTTATTGACTTATGTACTCCACAGGACAGACTGAGTATCATCAATCTAATGAGAGTTCTATCAATAATCTGAGAGCAGATTTTACCTTGCTGTGAAGCTCTGTAAGGGCCCATGGGTCGCTGCCCCATCATGCTGTTGCCTTGGTTGCTCTGGCTCATCATGGCAATGGAGGATTGTCCCTGGTAGTGCTGGCTCCCTCCTTGTGCCGAGTTGTAATGTGACGTTGCTGCTTGCTGGTGCATCATGGAGACTACAATGGACATGCAAAAGACTGTTTTCTACAAGGATGGGACAGTTCTCTTCAAAGGCTCTTTGGAGGCAAGTTAAAACCTTAAAACATCCTGATAATTATGCGAGTTTTCCACAGGGGGAGATGTTTTCCTACTGGATTTATTTAACTCTTCTGCACTGGAATCCAGAAAGGATCTTACTACATGGTCAGTTCTTGTCATTTGCTTCAGCAGATATTTAAAAATACATCTAGCCTTGATTATTATTAGCTTACTTAAAAGAACATAAACCTCATTGCAGTAGGGTTAAAGAAAGAAACAAGAACTGATGCTTGTTCCTCTCTACCTTCTGACTATTTCATTGCTGCATCTTTTCTAATATACTCTTTCTTCTGTCCATCTTCTCATGTACCTAATGATTATAGAGTTTAAGTAAACTGATATTCTAGGATTTATTTGATCCCTAAATTTCATGCTGTTGTAAAGAATTCTAAAGCATCAGACATCCCATTCAATACTCACTAGCAAACTTTTTTTGAAATTAAGAGATTGAGTTGTCTGCTAATCTCTTTATGCCCTGCAAACAACGTGAAGTACCAATGAAATAACAAATTGGGGTAGTAATGTACAAACAGTAAATGTGTTATACCCTGGCAGGCTCTTTGTGCTTGGATAAAGGTGCTCAGATCCCTCCCATGGCTCTGGGATTTGCTTCCAGGGCTATCAGACAGTGCTGCTGCACCTCTACCTAACCCTCTCTTCCGCAGCTCAGCCCTAACCATGGCGAGTCAGCCTAAGTTAAAGCAAGTCTGAAACTGATCTGACACTGGTGCCTGACACCTGGAAATTCAGAGATGTCTTAAAGCTGTCTTTTCCTCTTGTATGTTTGTCGCTGTCTAGAGAAAATATTTACAGAACAAAGTCATGTGTGGTAAAACCTCTGAGGTCACTGGAAAGTCAAGGTGGCCCAGGAGGAGGAAGAGGGAGTTTACCTGGGTTAGACTGCATGTTGATGTTTGTTCGAGAGACGTAATTGCCTATTGACCCCTGGCCTTGCATTGGCACATTCTGAGACGCCGGCACCGTGTGGCTGTAACCAGGGCCAGTCCCGTGGCTGCTGACAGTCATACTCAGAGAGGTCGTGGGCATGGTGTTCTGGCCTGACTGCTGCATAGACACGTGGTTAGGACCTACAAAAATTAGAAAGAACAAGAAGAAAATCTGGGCTATTACTGGCAATGCACAGTGAGCATGAGGCCTCACGGCCTTTCTGAAATACCTTACAATAAGGCAAAACAAAACAAAAAAATCCTCATTATTAAAACTCCCTGTTATCTACAGACACATTAAAACTGCCTACTGCACAGTCAGAGCGATCCTCCTCTTCCTGGCCACCAAATCCAGGCTGTACAGGATTGCAGGTGGGAAGAACAAAACCAGGAGCAATGCCCTACAACCACTTCCTCGCAGGCAGCAGAATTAACAAATGCCAGTAATTTTGGGTACTTCAGAAAATACACGGACTCTGGAAACATCCCAGCCTTCTGAAATTTGTCCTTTCCTTCTTCTTGTCCTGCAGTTGATTTCTTCTCTCTCTTCACACAGGTGGTGACAATGGGAAGACCCAGCAGTGGCTGAGAGACAGTTTACACATTGCTGCATCCACTGGGCTCCTCTATAACCAGCTCACCTTTAGCTGGGGCTGCTGAAGTACCAAGGGAGCCTCTACTCAGAGAACAAGCCTGTCTCTCCCTTTCCTGAAGTTTGACTAGAAGTACCTCAGAGGAAGGTAAGTTTTCCAAGTCCCCATAACAACCTCAGTTGTTACGCCCTTTCAGAATGTCATCATCAGACTGCTCCAGATACATCCTGGGTTTGTATCATCCTGCTTACCTGGCAGTGTGCTTATTTTTTAAAAATTCTGTTGCTGTTGGGTAGCTAACATTGGGGAGAATCCAGTTCTTATTTGTTGTTTATTGCTGTAAATAGTTTTATGAATGAGTTTTGGAAAGTTGTTTTCACTGTATGCTGTTAGTATCCAAATTGTGATGGTGCATATTGTTGTCTATCTAAAGTCAGCCATATTGTTGTCAATCTCAGTTAATTTAGTAGAATGCAGAATCCTTAGAAGAGACAGAATTATGTTGCAATGTTTAAATAACGATATTTTAATTCAGGGTTATTAAGTGTATCTGCAGCCTCTGAAAAACATGCCTAACTCATTTAGTACAAACCTCATTAATTACTCTTAATGGTTTTCATAGACAACAAAATGAGAACATTTGCTGTAAATTATGATATTTTCTCTGATGAATAAACTCAAGCAGCATTTTCAACAAGAGACAAAGAGAGCCAGCTCTCCTAAAATCAGTGGAGCTGGGTCAAAATGCTCCGACAGAGAATTATCTCTGTGTTTTGCTCTAGCTTGTTTAAGTTGTAAAGCCGATCCTTGTGCAACACAAGGTCACACAGTGTGTGAATGGAGATAGCAGTTGCCTTGAGTGAGAGATGGAGTGAAGCAAGTGTTGGTAAACCTGGCCCTGTTTGCATGAGAAAAATTAGAGATTCTTGGCCTTCTTTAAGAAAAAAAAATTGGCTAATTTGTGGTTGTAAGGGAAAATATGTGGATGAGTCCAGTCCTCAGGACTTCCAGTCAGGTTCTTCCAGTCAGCACTAAATTACTACAAAGACCTCGAGGGTGGGGGACAAATCAGAAAAACCAGCAAGAGTAGCACTGAAAATGTCTATTCTTAATAACACAAAACAATGTTTTGAGTGACTTAATATATTACTCATACTCAGTATTAAATCTTTCAGAAAGAAGGCCCTGAAAAATTTAGTAAGTTCACTTTACAAGTTGTAGCTGTTTAAAACAGGTCCCTCATCCATTCATTTAAAAGGTACTATAGGCTTGACCACAAAGGGATTTTTAAAAACTCAGACGTAATTTCATGGCTTGTGTCTGCTCTTGAGTCCCCTTGCCAAGGTCTGTGATTTTACAATCAGATATTTCTATTTATAGAAACTGGTTTTGCTCTCTGTCACTCTGGGAGACACCCACAGAAACAAGAACTGACTGAATAACTGTGATCTACAAAATAAACAGATTATTCATAATATAAAATGCACATACTAAAAAAAATTATTTTTCAATTAGTTTAGTTGCATGAACAAAACCAAACAGACAGATTATATTATTTTATTAATATGAAATGTCTGTGCAAATTTTTTGACTGTGTAGTACAATCTCTGTGAGCTTTTGTAGAGGACAAAGGCTGGTGCAACACCAAATGATTTGTAAGGAGAAATGTATCCTGGAAGGTCTTTGCAATCTGAAGGCTTGGTTGTGTGTTCAGTCATGCAAGCAATTCCATTTTACCCTGGCCAACCCTGCCACTTTCATGAGAAAAATACTACAACATAAAATTTTTCTTACTAAAAACTTGGATGCATCTTTATTTGGTGATTTTCATCATGCATTTTTAAAAAAAATATCTTTAATTTCCTCTGTAGAAACACAAAGCACTCTGCAGAAGCCAACATCATTCCTGCCTGTAGCCATTTTGTGGTGATTTCAGCATGTGCCTGAAATCCCCATATGCCTGAAAGGTGAGTTAGGAGAGGTCTTTTCCAGCTCTCTAAGTATATTCTGCATTAATGATTTTGTTGCCAGGCAACAGCAAAGCAGCACAAAGGGGACCAAAGCTCACCATTGCTAATCTGACTCTGCATGAGGGAGGAAGGAGGAAGGCCGGTCCCGATGGCATCGCTGAGATTGCTCTGGGAGTGGAGGGATTGGTTGGATGCACTCTGACTCATCCCTCCCGGGCCCAAGTTTATATTTTGCGTTGGTGGCTGTGAAACAACAAGGAGGAAAAGCAAATTTTTGGTTAGGTTGTTAATTAGAAAAATAGCAGCCCCCAAATTAGCCTGACTATGACTAAAAACTGCTTTGGCTAAATACGTGTTTCCTTTGCTTTTTGGGTAAACCTGTCTTGGTTTGACTCCTCTGTGTGAATGACATTGAGCATGACAGAGCAGCTGACAGGCAGCAGCACAGTGAAGGGCTTAAAATTGTGTTTGTCACAGAGTGTGGCTTCCGTGCTCGTTCCTCTGCACTCACATGGATTTCCAAACACAACCACTGCGGGGAATGCATTAGCAAAGACAACACAGGAGTGTGGTGACAGATTGACCTTTGCCAAGCGATGCTGTAGCTTGTGTTATGTGTGGTACTTCCCAAATCAATCCACTGAGCAGGAATAACACCATGTGTAAAGACAAACCAATGCCCAAGTGCTGAATTTGATTTTTGATGTAGAACAGCAGCATTTCCCCCCCCCCCCCCAGTAAAGAATACAGTAAGAATAGGTAAAGAATACTGAATCTGGAACAAATGGAGCTGTTCAGATCTGTACGACTGCATCCTTTATAGGATATAAACCTTGAGCTATGGGGACAGAGAGTAACACAACTGTCCCAAAGAACATGATTTAAACACAGTGAAACTTTTTATTTCTTTGGTAGTCTACTTGGCCACTTCAAAACTTTTAGCTGGAAAAGTACTAAAAACTGATTCATTGATAGTGATTAGTGAGAGAATCAAAGAACATTTCCCACTGGCATAGCTAATGTATCTGAGGGAACTAACTATGGTATTAGTTATGCTAATAACTAATTATTAGTTACAGTAATTGTACTGGTACTTACAGCAGGAAGCAAGGACTGCATATTCTGGTTAGAGTCTGCTATTGTTGCCAAGTAAACCAGATTTCTGTGCAAGATTTGTTGGTATCTACAGAACAAAGAGTAAAGCTTATTTGGAAGGGGTTAACCATACACAAAATTCCAAACCTTTCTCTTTGTTTTCCCTATTTACAAATGGTTAGTTAAATTGCCTTAACCCATTTTTGATCTGTCCTAATAAATAGCAGTAGCAATGACCTGTGTATGTGCTGTCATATTTTCCGTCAAGGATCGGTGTGCTCAACCCCTCTTTCACAAAAGGATAAATCTGGGGGAAGGGAGAGGTAAAATATACTCTCCTTTGAAAGCACTTTGAACTGTGCAGCTGGGACCTCAACCTTTGAGGACTGACAGCCAGTCAGCTACTCCAACAATCAGACACTTTTCCTTTTTCTCTCTAACAAGGACCCTGATAGGAATGAAATTCCAGCATTCCAAAACCCAAACCCTGTTTTCCCCGCCAGCAAGCTGAGAAGAACACGATTTTTTTCAAGAGTGCTCTAACTGGAGTGTTTACTCAAGTAAGCACCACCAGAACCATTTATGCTTCTTCAGAGTTCTCCATGAACTGGAAAAGCTCCTAAAGGGAACAAGAGTGTTTCCAAGAGCAAACCAACAGCTGTGCCACTGAGCAAAGGGAAGAGTCAGACTTCAGGAAACATTTCTAACAAACTCCCAAATTCACAATACTCACTGAGTACATTCTGCAGTTTTCCCCTTGCTCTGATAATCCATAATACATTGTATTAGGTGGTGATTTTCATCTAGCATCTGCATAAAAGAAATAGGACCAAAACACATTACTATGGGAATCATATAGAAGTCCTGTATTTTTGTGCTTCTCCACCCTCCTTGGCACTGGATGCTGTTTTGTGCAGTTTTGTTGCCCTGGCTATTACCTACACCTGACTTTATTGAGCCACAAGATTGATTCACTTATAAACAGTTATCTTTAATGTAGTTCCTTGAAATACCCATACAGAAGAATTAATGGACTTACCTTGTTCCTTAAATGGCAGATAAATTCTGATGTTGAAGAAGGAAAACACTTTCACTATGAAATATCTCTGCCTCATCCCAAAGTATCACCCATCCCAAATATCACCCAACCCTTTCCAAAACATCAGGTATTACTTTTAAGTAAGGAACAAACTTTCAAACAATTAAACCTACTCATTTTCCTGCCCAGGACTAGAGCATACTGACAGCTGAACTTCAGATGAAGTATAAAATCTGTATCACCGGAGCTACTGAAACCACGTTTAAGAGAATTACATCCCAACATGTCCTTACCTTTATTTAATGATCTCATAATACAATTAAAAGCTTAAAATATCCTTTGATTTGCTTTGAAATTTTAGATACAATAGTTTGTCTCTCCCCTCCAGATTCCTTGTGAATGCAGCACACTTTCTGCAGGTGAATGAATAAAAATAAATAACACCAGCATTTAAAAATTTAGATTTGTCTCTGGCATAACAGAGCTTGTAGGTACCACTGCTGTGAAGTGCTTGCAAGATTGGGCCCTTGAACCATGGTGTCATCAGGACAGGAGAGTTCTTGAGGAAAGAACCACTACACAGGAGATGCTGAACTGTACTGCCCTGAAAATGCTATTTGATGAACTGTTTTAGAGCAGCACCACCACTCCTCTATTGCCAAAAGCTCTAACTTCATCCATGCGAAATCTATTTTAGGAATATTTGATACTGGGATAAGAACAGCTTGGAAAGACTACTAAAACTGAGTTAATAAATAAAAACAAGCTGCTTATATAATATGAGTGCAAATAAGAACAACCTTTTTCATTGAAATTTGTATGTGTTCTCAAAAGCTCATTTTAATGAGGATTTTTGGAGGTTTGGTTTTTTTGCTCTGGCTCTCTCTGCTCCACTTCCCTCCTTGACTATAAATCCCAACCAGTTCCTGTGCCTGCAAGTCTCTTCCTCAGCATTGCTGTTTGTCAAAGAAAAAATCACTGCCAACAGCCCAACACTGATGAACCGTCCTGAAGTAACCTGCCAGCAAATGCACCTGAGATGGGAAGTGGTTTCACTCATTGCTTTTAAAGAAAGAATATTTTGAAGTTTCCATAAAGTTTATGAATATGCAAAAAGGAAAGGGCTTGAAAATCAAACTGAAGATACTTTATCTGCCCTTTGTCCATGGGCACAGTCACGGGTTTAATTACAAACTATCTGAATTATGAAATAATTCCAACTGATTTGAAGGTTAGAGGAAAACTTATTCAGTGAGTCCGAAATATTTCAGTATTTAAAATGAATTGGTTCACAATGCCACGTGCTGCAAGAGCTCCACAAAATGGGATGTTTCCAAACAGTCTCCTGAGATGCAAGTCATCTCTCTAGCCTCTCTCGTGGCAGTTTGTTCTGCCTTAATCTCTGCTCTGTCACAGGCTGCCACCGAGGATATTTTTTTTCCCTAGAAGTCATAAATTGGCACCAGCTCATGGCTTGGCTGCACAACCCCTGGTGACGGGTTAATTGCTGCATTGGCAGTGGCACTTCTGCGCTGGTCACTCTCAGCGAAGGGACCACACAGAACTCACACCTGGCTGCCACCACAGCACGGGAACAACACCTGAGCGGTGGGGAACGGCCAAAAGGACAGCAAAAGTACCAACAACAGCAGTGACAGCAAAAACATGCACGTTCTTTATTGACATTTCCAGCCTCGTTGTTCCTGACCGTCACCTTCTGCAGCAGGAAGGGTGTCAGGGTCTGCTCGAGTGTGCAGTCCCTGCTGCCAATCCTGGGAAATAGGAAACAATAACTTCCCAACTCGGCACCCTCTGCTTTGGCCTCCACATGAGCCCCATGTGGGCATCTCCTCTCCAGAGAAGATCTTTCAAAACCTTTGTTTGTCATTAAACATCAATAAACACATCACAAAAATAATAATAGTTTATGAAAAATACCAATGGCTGGTGCTCCCTCTATCTTCTGAGAAATTAAAATTCTGCATCCAAATACAAAAGAAAACCCTTGCAAATTCAGTATTTTATTTCAATTCATTTTTCTAGGTTGGATTCTTTAGGGGCCAGAGCTGACATACCATCACAAATTAATCGCATATTTGCAAATTTTATTGCCGTTTCCCAATGTATGCTTGGCAGCGTTTCCCCTTGGCGAGCAGCAGGGATAACGTGCCATCCCAATTTTATTCCCTACGTCCTTCTCTCGCTCTCTTTGCAGCGATCTGAACACCTTTGCTTTGTTCCACCTCCTCCTCCTCCTCCTCCTCCTTCCCCCACCTCTCTCTCCAGCTGTCCATCTCTGCAGCCCTCGCAAATTCACGAGTTTTCCTGATCGCCCTAGAAATCAGCCTCCAGCTGCAGGAGCATGGACGGAATAAATGTCTAAAATTGTCTGTATAAAAGCATGCTCTTTTACCTTCTGGATAGTTTGCTGGGTGACCTCCCCTTTGCCTCTTGGGCGAGCAGAAGCAAAGGCAACCGACATGGTGGGGGTTTTTTATGTGTCTATAATATATCGGTTCCAGGCTCTAATAATATTGTTATTATCTGGCTGCTATTGCCGTGCGAGGATTCTCCGCAGTGCACGGGGAGGGGGGCGGCCGCAGATGGTACAAACCGCCACAAACGAACACCAGCGGGCCAAACGCCCCGCGC
>NW_024580668.1:4717248-4793745 GCF_017639235.1 Corvus kubaryi | reverse complement strand
CGGCCCCGCCGCCGCCTCCCCGCCGCCCGCACATGGTGCGGTCCCGGCCGCCGGGCTCCCGCGGCCTCGGCCGCGCCGCCCGCTGCGCCAACTGCGTACGCCAGCTGCGTACGCCAAGTGCGCCAGCGCGGGGAGCGGCGCGGGGCCGCCTACGCCAAGTGCGTAGCGCGCGGAGCGCGCGCGGGGCTGCCCGTCGCGGGTGGGAGCCGCCCGCGGGGCCGCGAACGGTGAGGGGACAGCGGCACCGCGGGGCCAGGGGACGCTCCACGGCTGCTGGAGAGAGGCTAGGGGAGCCCTCCGGGATGGCCACAGGGAGGGAGCGCCTCTGCTGCGAGGAGGAAAGGCTGAGAGAATCGGGGTTGTTCAACCTGGCATCGGGGTGACCTAGTTGTGGCTTTGCAGTACCTCAAGGGGACTCACAGCAAGGACGGGGCAGGGCTATCTACAAGAGAGTGGAGGGAGAGGACAAGGAGGAATTTAAATTGAAAAAGAGTAGGTTTAGGTTAGGTATTAAGAAAATCTTCCCTGTGAGGGTGGCGAGGCCCTGGCACAGGGTGCCCAGAGAAGCTGTGGCTCCCCCATCCCTGACAGTGTCCAAGGCCGGGTTGAACGGGGCTGGGAGCAGCCTGGGCCAGTGGAAGGTGTCCCTGCCCATGGCACGGGATGATTTTCGAGGTCCCTTGCACCCCAAACCCTTCAGGACTCCCTGCGCCAGCGGGGCCGGGGCCGTGCCGGCCGCCTGCGCTGAGTGCGCACGGCGGGAGCGCTGCGCAAGGTGCGCCGAGTGCGTACGCCAAGTGCGCAGCGCAGGAGCGCAGCGGCCCCGCCCCCGGCCCGCCCGGATGACGGTGCGGGTTCTGCCGGAGCCATGAGCTACGACCGCGCCATCACCGTCTTCTCCCCGGACGGGCACCTCTTCCAGGTGGAGTACGCGCAGGAGGCGGTGAAGAAGGGCTCCACCGCGGTGAGTCAGCGGCCGCGGCGTTCGCGGGGCGGCGGCCGAGGGGGGCCCGCGGTGGGGCCTGCGCCGCGCTGCGCGCCCGGCCTGGCGGGCCCGGGAGGCCGCGGGAGCAGCGGGATCCACTCCCAGGGACGTTCCTTGGGGTCCGTCTACCGCCGGTGGAGCTGCCCAAAGCCCATCGCTTCCTGTGGGGCTCAGGCGTTGTGTTAGGCCTGGAGGGATCCTCTCCTCCCTCGGTCTGTACGTGCTGCAGATGGTGATATTTTATGTTTGTGCACGAGGCAGTTTCCCAGTGGATTGGGAAACACGTCGGTAAAAGTACATTGCTGGCTCCCAGCTTCCAGTTGTCCCAAGGTTTTGCTCAATTAAAGTTTTATTTCATTTAGGGGAGGAGAAAAAAACTATTAATTTCCAAATAACATTGTATCAGTGATTGTAATAAGTTATAGTAATAATAAGAAGTTGTAATTGTAATAAGTCATAATTGTGTTAATAGTTGCAGTAAGTTTTAATTACTAATAGCAGAAAGAAAACATATCACCTCTGGGATGGGAATGAATGTTAACAAGATTTAGTGCCAAATAGGTTCTTTTTTTTCAGAAATTAAAAATACTGTAAAAGTGGAGACAGCATCCAATACAACCACCCCTGTCTTGTCTCTTGTTGAGTTTAATGTTTTTGGAAACATTTGGAATATGCTGACAGCAGGGCCACCCCATTAGAAAAAAGTATTCCCATCCCCCTATGAGAAACAGTGGGAATGAAGGGGAAGGGTCAAGGGCTTTTCCCTCTATGACGTGTGAAAAGGGGTATTTAAGGTAGGAGTTAGGATATTAAGGCAGCTACTGACAGAACATTTTGGCAGCTGTAGGTGTTACTTGGCCTGATCTTCAATGCTTTGGGCTCTTGAGTTGAGCAGTACCACTGGACTAGTGGGATTTTCCTTATTCATCCTGATTCTGTGGCTGTGGAAACACTGATGGTGCTGTTGGAAAAAAGACAGTTTGTAAGAGGAGCTGGAATATGTCTCCTGGGAGCCACAGGGATTTAGGTTGGTATGAACTGATGATGAAACTGCACCCTGAAATGCAGTGCAGTTTTTGTTACATCAGTCCTGCCTCCGGGTTGAGTGGGAAATAAAATCCTGACTTCAAGCTGAGGTAGTGGTTACAGTGTGGGGGTTTGTGCTTGGTTTGTTACTGCTCATTTGACTAAAGTCTGCAACTAAAGGATTTTTGGACCTAGGTTAACTTTTTTTATTTCTTCTTTTCATGCATGGAAGGTTGGAGTAAGAGGGAAGGATATTGTTGTCCTTGGTGTGGAGAAGAAGTCAGTGGCAAAACTCCAGGATGAGAGAACCGTCCGGAAGATCTGCGCTCTGGATGACAATGTCTGCATGGCTTTTGCAGGTACATGGTCCCTTCAGGGGTATTGGCAGTTACTGGGGCACCTTTGGGCATGTTTGTGGATTCAGAGAATACAAAATACAGGGTGTAACTGGCTGAGAACTGTGGGAAGCAGGGTATTTCCACAGTAGCTTATTGGTTTTTTTTAAATATGGGGAAATAGTGTGTCAGTGTCAATAATATTTTTAAGGGGAGATCTGATTTAACTGACTAAAACAACAGGGTTTAGGTTCAGTGTGCAGGAATGAGGGGCTCAGCTCCTTCCCCTGCCTTGCTCTCTTAGCCATGGTCTGGGATATGTGCAGGGGTGTTCACAAACTTGAGGAAAAATTCTCTAATAAAAAGGCTGTAAATGAAAAATGTCAGCATTAGCTGAAAAGTAAAGTAAGAACTAAATTTCTTTAAAATCTTTTTTTATAAAGGGTGACAATTATTTTTCTCAGCTAACATCATGCTGCTGTAGCCTCATTAACTAGATGAGACTTGCTGGGCAAATGAAACTGGACTGCATGAGGAATAATGTGTGTGAGAATAAGCATTGCTAATTTGCTGGAATATGGAATGCTGTCAGTAATATTCCCATTACCTGCTTCAGAATTAAGTGTGTCATCCAACTCACAAAGATGGAAGCTATAAACTAAATCTTTTAGTTATTTTGGTGCATTAGCCACTTTCTGCTACCTTACAAATGCTCTTGCTCAGCAAACCTGAGAGTTTGAGCTCTGCTTTGCTTTTTCGTTGCTGTTGACACTGACCCCGTGGGCTTTTTAGGGCCAGATTGGTGTTGTGAGGTTGTTTCATGGCTCTGAGGCCACTCTGTCATTTCAGGGCTGACAGCTGATGCCAGGATAGTTATAAACAGAGCTCGGGTGGAGTGTCAGAGCCACAGGCTCACCGTGGAGGATCCTGTCACTGTGGAGTACATCACACGCTACATTGCCAGCCTGAAACAGGTACTTGGGGTTGCACAGAGCTGCTGAAAATGTGTCCTGACCCGCTACAGATGTTACATGTGCTGTTATGTTAGTGTATGTTACACGTAATGTATGCTTTGGGTGTGTAACGCAGGTGGAACACGTGTGTGACACGTGTGTACCATGTGTGACTGGAGTGTCACACATGTAGCATTAAACACGTGTGTAATATCTGACACTTCTTCAAACTGTGTAAATGTCTGTGCTCTGGCCTCACTCTGCTTACCTGGTAAAAAACACATTGTGGGTGTTCATTAGGAATGGGGATGTGGCAATTGAAAAGAAGAGTGTTTGGTTTGGTTTTTTTTTTTTCCCCAAGATAATTAGAGCTTGTAAGGACTGCACAGCTCTGTGTGTTATGTCATCAAGAACACTTTGCTCACCTCACTGCCAGAACAGTGGGCCTGGGTTACTGTCAAACCTCTTCATGGCTCCTGGTAGTTTTTCCTCCTGCAAAGCCATTGCAGGGATGGGTAAGAGGGGAGCAAATTGGTGCAGTAGTTAATATATTTTATGTTTGATATTCATAAATTTAGAATGAATTGCAACATCAAAATACGCCCAGCTGCGTTCTGTGAGAAAATTACTCATTTGCCAGTGTATTAAACTGATTTTCGGCCACTAGTGGGAATTAGAAAAGATCGAATTTACTTATGCACAGATGTGTTGGAACAGTGGTGATGGTAACAATGTGATTCTTGTAATAATCACCAGTCTGTCAGAGCAAGGCACCACTTCCCAAAGTTTCACTGTTTTCCTTTATCCTAATCTCACATTTGTGTCTGTCTTTCTGGGACACTCAGCATTTCTCTCAAACTGTTGCAAACACACCTGGCTCAGTTCCTGCTGCTGTGGTGCTGCGGTGTCAGCCCTCCTGCTCCTGGTGTGTGACATGGCAGTGACTTCGCTAACAGTGTCCCAGGAGTGCTGTGACGGCTCCAGTGTAACCCGCTTACAGCCACAGAGCTGCCATGATTTCCTGTGGAAATCATTGGTGAAAACTGCGTTCAGGTGTCCTCATGGTATTTTTTGGCACATTTGTGCCACACTGGGGCTTGCAGACGTGGCTCTCACTGCCTCAGCACTACCCAGCAGCCAGGGAGGTGCTTCTGGAAGCTGTAACCAGATGTAGGAACAGGGGTTGGACAGGAACCACCTCTCACTTGCCTGCCTTAGGGGCTCTGTGAAATGTGGAGTCCTGGCTAACACAGAGAGAGCCAGCTAAAAGCATTTCTGGTGGCTCTTCTGGTTGTAACTTCTCCAGAGTCTGCTTTGCACCCTAGAAATGTTTTCAGAGCTGCATCTGGGTGTGTGTGTCCTTTGTGCTCAGAGGTACACGCAGAGCAATGGCCGCAGACCCTTTGGGATCTCCGCCCTCATTGTGGGCTTTGACTTCGATGGGACCCCGCGGCTGTACCAGACCGACCCCTCGGGCACGTACCATGCTTGGAAGGTGAGTGCATTCAGTCTCTGGTGGAGATGCAATATTTGTAAGTTAATGTCTCCTTTGAAGTGGGATTGGGGTAGAGGAGATCTCGCTGGCCAGATGGTGCTAGCTCATAGCTGCAAAAATCCTTAATGATCAAATGTACTGAGAGTGGCTGTCTGCAGTTCAGCTTTCCTTGGGAAATCTTGTCCTGCTTTCAGAAAAAAGCCCAAAACCAACCCACCTGTGCCAGACAACTGTCTTTGTGTGTGACAGATTATGCAACTGTACAACTTGTATTTCTTTCTTATTCTGCAAATGAAATCTTTTCTAAACTCCCATTCATTTTCCGTTTCCCCTCAATGTTTCCAGGCTAATGCCATTGGCAGAGGAGCCAAGTCTGTGCGTGAGTTCCTGGAGAAAAACTACACTGATGAGGCCATTGAAACGGATGATCTGACTATTAAACTTGTCATCAAGGCTCTTCTCGAGGTGAGGCTGTTTGACATCTCTTCTGTGGCTTTTCAATGTGTCCAGATTCACTTCTTGGATGTGAATATGGGAAAATCTTCATGGATGTCCCAAGGAAGTACTGCAAAGGATCTGTGAGAGCTGTTTACCATAGACTGTGGGTATTGGATTAAATTCAAGGTTCAGAATATTTGGGGCATCAATTTCCATAGTTTACACAGAACTTACCAGCAGCTCTGGGGAGCAAAACAGACTTCAGTTCTGGGTGTTAACACAGTGCACCAAAGATGTGCTAAAGCACATGCTGAATATTGTATTTTTTAATTGAAGTTTGAGATACAGAAAATACCACCAGTCAGATGGTGGGGCTGAGGTGTTCTGCATCTGCTCAGGGCACTGGCACCAGTGTGAAGACCTTTTTGAGAGTTAGTGCTGCTGGTATTGAGAGCTTAGAGCTAAGGAGTGAAATACTCCCCATCCACATCTCTTCTCCTTCTAAGGAGACCTGAGAGGGATTTGTTGAAATGAATTCCTGGCCAGGCTCATAATGCTTCCCTCTGCCTCACCCAGGTGGTGCAGTCCGGTGGGAAAAACATCGAGCTGGCAGTCATGAGACGGGAGCAGCCGCTGAAGGTGAGGCTGTTGTTTGCTTCTCTCCCCTTGAGCCCATCTCTGATACTGTCCTTGTTGATCTGCCTTAACTTCCAGCCCTTAATCTCACATTTTGTACTGACAAATACTTCAGTGTATTCTTAATGGCCAAGGAATGTTGTTGTGTCTGCAGCAGGTACCTGCTTCCAGATAAAGAGCAGTTAACGTTTTTCCCGTGGCAGAACTAGAATCACTTCCATAAATGTCTCTTAAGTTCATTGGTATCCTGAGGGTCACCCATGTTTCTGTTTCAGATCCTAAACCCTGAAGAAATTGAGAAGTATGTGGCTGAAATTGAAAAGGAAAAGGAAGAAAATGAAAAGAAAAAACAGAAGAAAACATCATGATGAATGAAATGTACCTGCTTAGCTGCTTCTTTTTAATTCGAGTGATGGGTTAGTCTGTATAGATGTAGGCATTCCAGTTACTCATACTGTGCTCTCTTGAGACCTACAATAAACCTACTGATTTTTTTTTAAAGCTGTTATTTAAAAAAAAAACCTGTCTGCTCCTTGGATTTTAATTACCCAGGATGATCTGGTTGGCTACAGAACAGCAGCAGTGACCCATTAAAGGACAGAGACCTTGCTTGCTTTTTTTCCCCTGGACACTTCACTTTGTTTAATAGTTCTTTTGTGTGCTGTCTGAGTTCTCAGCATATCCCTTTTTTTTAACCTTAAGCAGCTGGCTTGAGGGTTGTGTTACGGCCTCAAGATAACTAGTATGGAGGTGGGAGTTTTTATTCCCTAACAGGCATCTTTCAAGGTGAAAGGGCTGGGTCTCACCGCAGGCCTTGCAGCAGCCTGTGACAGCAGGTGTGTGTTTTACTGCTGAAGGACAGGACAGAGATGAGGGTTGGGTTTTGGGGGGCAGCATGTGAACTTGCTGCCACAGGCACATGGCTCAGAGCAGGGGTGCATGGCCTGGTGCTTCTAAGTTTGGTTCAGAGTAAGGTGGCGCTGTTGTGAGTGTGCAGGGGGGAGTTATTTATACACCAGGAGCTAAACAGTAACTATAGCACGTGTTACATACAAGAGTTGAAGCTCTTACCCAGTTTCTCCTTTTGTATTTGGCCTCGCACACTTCCTTTCTACCCCTTACCCCAGGAGTTGTTTTTAGCTGTTTCCTCATTTCAGAGTAGCCTCAGGGCTCTCTCATATTCCCAATTCCCAGTAGTTGGAGCAGTAGGAACAGGTGCCCCTTTATTGTAAAAGTTTCCCCATTTGTATCCACCAAGTGGGCGGAATGAAATCTGCCCTTGCAAGCAGCTCTTCAGTCTGCTCTTGCACAGTCAGAGAGGGCGTGACAGGGTCAGAGCAGGACCAGGGTGGCAGCAGGCACAGCAAGGACTGAATGTGGCCCAGGAGCCCCTGCCCAGGACACCTCAGCCCCGAGGGCCCCAGGGTGAGGATGCTCCAGGCATGCAGCAGAGGCAAAGTTGCAGCAGAGCTCACACAGTCCGGGCTTTCACACAGCCCAGAGCTGTTTACATGGAAATGGTGCCCAGCAAGGTGTGGGCAGAGGATCCCATGGGTGTCAAGGACAGGGAAGCAGCAGCACATGAGTCAGAGGAAGCATGATCCTGGAATACTGGCTTGTTTAATTTATGAGCCCTTGGACTGGAATGTTGAAAGCAAAAAAGTTGCACTTGGTTCCCTGCTCAAGTCACTACAACTGTTCCCACACACTGGGAATTTTCCATAGGGAAGCTGACACAGCTGCACCTGAGAGCCCCCCAGTGCTCCTGGGGAAGAAGAGCTCATAGGTAACAAGCCCTAGGGCTGAGCCACAGCCACCAGTCCCCCCCTCCTCTGCTCCCAGACAGCAGGAGCCAGGCTCAGCACTCAGCTCAGCACATGGGACACAGCCCTGGGACACAAACGTCAGCAGTATTAAGGAACAGGGGTGTTCTTATTTACCTGGGATCTGAAGCTTTACTGTGGAAACAAGGGCATTGCTCCCACTCAACTAGAAAAGCACAGTTACACCTGAGTAATGGTGATTACACAGGAGCAGTGAGGATTTCTTACCCATGCTCTGCCAGGGCAGTTCAATTCCATCTCCACACTTAGAGCCACAGCACCAGGAGGGAAAGTAGAGGCAGAGCAGCTCTGAGTGAGCCCTTTCAGCACACCCCAGCTCACAGGTGTGAGCCAGGTCCTGCAGCAGCAGCACTGGCCCCTGACAGGCTCCTGGGGAGCCCCACCAGCCCAGGGCGTCCCTCTGCGAGGCTGGGGTACATAACCCTCATTAGGCTGAGTCCCAGCACAGGAACCAGGGCAACAATGGATTTGGGTGTTTCAGCCATTTTCCAATACTGTGTGTAACACTTCCAGGTTTGCCAGAGCTCTGCAGCCAGGTTTTCTCTGGCTTGGATGGGAGCCCTGCAAGGACAGGTGCCGGAGGAGTTGTAGGGAGTGATGTTGTGGAGCTGTGTACAGAACAGAGGTGGAGGGAAACACTAAACATTTACATGTTTATTATAATTACAATTTACATTACTCCAAAGAGCAGCCCCACTGCTATGTTCTAATTCTCAGCAATAAAGTCCTACAAAAATAAATCCAAGCTTTTACAGTAACCTAGGTCAATGCATAACTAAAAAAAACTTGAGCTATGTAAGGGGTTCAGTCATCAAGGTGCTTTTTCAACAAAATTCCCTACCAACCAAAAACAGGACACATGCCTATAGCAATTTAACCCACTTATTTCATGCAAACAAAGGTAACCCCTCCCTCCCAGCCCTCTCCCCACATACAGATTTTTAAAAACAAAAGAAAAACAACTAAACTATTTACAGTATGGGGGTATAGAGGAAAGAAATTAAACATGCCCAGCTGTTAAGCTTCATTATATGGTCTCCCATCCCTAGTTGAATGAAAACATTCCAAAGTTCCACCACAGTCTACTAGAGTACAGAGAACTGTTTGCATTTGGTGCCGCCTCTGGCGAGGTACAAACCGAGGACAAACAAGTCAGAGCTTCAGGTCTCCTTCCCAGACAGTCACTACTGCCCAAAACTCTGCACCTGAGTGGGGACATTCACTGCTTCCACCCCACACGGTGTCCCCACACTCCAGCCAGGAGCCCCAAGCCTGAGGCACTCCCAGCACCCTGCAGCTCGAGGCAGAGCCACGATCCTGTGGTACCTCCAGCCCAGCACCAGCCCACAAACAGCTGTACAGTCAGAAACACTACTACATGATCAACACTCCAGTATTCCCAAGTGACAATATACACAACTCCTCAGCACCAGGAATCCATTTCTCCAGATACCAAGTGCTACTTCACACCTGCTGCCAAGATCCGTGAGACCAGCAGCACCAAAGGATCCATTTGGTTACTCAGAACAAACAAATTATAGCTGGTTTATTTCAAGTGAGCTTTGGTTCCATGTTAAAACAGCATGATTTCTCTTCTCCAGGGTTCAGAAAAGGAGTCTGACTTTGAGCTTAGACTATAGCAGCCTTGAGAGACCCAGAAAGAAGAACCATGTAAGTTAGTCTGCACTTGAAAAACACAAACAAAAAAGAAAAGACACCCTGAAGAAGGTACCCCTGAACACATTCCCTCTTCCAAAAAATATTCCAGCGGACAGTGGCTGGTCCAAAGTAAGTCCAAAATATAAGCAGTAGTACATGAAATTCTGTCACTTGAGCTGAGACAGTAAACAATATGAACCATTTTCCCACATTAGTGCAGCAGTTGGTTGTTTTCTTTCTATATACAGTTTCATCCTCTCAGGAGAGATGTTTGAACCTATGCAGAAAAAAGGTAGAATTAGATTTGATATTATGGGGTTCCTCTCCCAAGAAGAAGAAAAATAGCAAAGCTCACACCTCTGTATCAGCTAAAATACTTAGCTAGAAACCAAGAGCTGTTTGCTTGAGCTAAGCCTTTTCTCAGACAGGTGAGCCCAAGAAATCAACAGAACAATCAGCATGTTAAACACCATGTTAAACCACTCCTATCTCCTTCTACCTTAGAAGTATCAGATCCAATAAGGAACAATTCTTGATAATCCATGAGACTGGAGAGCAAAACAGGCTGCACAGACAGTTCAGACAAGGAGTAAGAGACAAGCCTGGCTCGGAGGGAGTATTACTCTTGCTAGAGCACTTGCCTCTGAAGTTACACTCTGCCAGTACCAGCTCTGTGAGTGGTTTGGTTTCTCCTCGCTGCTCCACTCCCCCTTCCACCTCGAAATCCACCTCGAAAGCTGCGGCCACGAAGGAACCGTCCAGACACTCCAAATGTCTCTGTATTGAGCTTCCTTTCCTCAGCCCACGTGGTGCGCCTGGAACTGAACAAGGCTGAGGTCAGGTGGAACACAAACACTAAAGAGCCACTAGCTCACTTAGACAGAAATCCTCAACCCCCTGATTTTGTTGTGCTGCACTGCAACAAGAACCAGCTGCAGTGTTATGTGCTCTAACCCAACCCCTCTGCAGCCAGAGCCAAGGGAATCCCCATGCTGACACTAAAGGGATGTCTCATTTCTCCAGGCACTTGATAACATCAGTGCTGGCAGTGAAAGATGAAGCTTTCCCTTCATATTCCCAACATTTAACCTAATGCATTTCCACAGCCAGAGCTGACCTCTCTGCCCCAACTCCAGGCTTAGCTCACTCCTGTCTGCCAGCTGCACCTTCAGCACAGCATGACCCTGATGCCTCCTCTCCCACAAGCAGATAAGGAATTTGTTTAAAATCAATGGGTTCAAAGTCAGTACTGGGAAACAGAAATGGAAACTCCTCTATCATAGTTTAGGCAAGTGTATCATATCAGCTGAAATGCTTTTTGTTTGATCCCACTGCATGAAGCTTGGTTCACATCACTTGTGAGCCATCAAATGCATGGCAATAGTCCCTATCTGAAGTCTATTCTAAAATTTTTAAATAATTAAACCATGTAACATTATGTCTGAAATTTTATGCCTAAAACTCCATTTTAAAACCAAGCTTTTAGAAAACACTTACCTAGATTTCAGTTCTGAAGAAATGTTGTCAAAGAAAGACTTGGATTTATCATAATAGCAGTTGGGCCCCAGCAGGTCCTCCTCTGCATTACCATCATTGTTTTGGGTTGCCACTCCAGGGTCCCCTTTTTCTTCCCCCGTCTCTGCTTTGTCATCTGAAGATAATGAAATGTATTACACCTCCTTGAGGCACACACTGCAGAGCCATCTGTTTTCTTGCTTCCTCAAACAAGATTTGAGATGAAATCATGCAGTTTCTCAGAACAAGTTTGTCTATGCAGTGTTTACTACTAGCTCAGCAATTCATATTTAATGAAGGCACAAACCTTTAAAGTTTAGTTTCTTCTTGAATTCTTTATCAAGTTCCTCTCTGTTGAATTGTGCATTTGCACTTTCAAAGTCAAAGTCACCTTCAAACTTTATTGTATTTTCCTTCACAGTAGTTGGTCTGTTTTGTCCTCTAGAACGGTTTCTGGTTCTCCTGTTTCCTGAAAGCAGGAGAGTTTAAACACTTGGTAACGCACAGGGAGGTTACATGACTTGCTCAAGACCAGAGGAAACCAGGGATAGAACTCAGGAGTTTCTGGCTTCCAGTCCTGTGGTTAGGCCACACCTCTTTGAAAGCAACTTCTGATTTTGGCTGTAGAAGACACATTACAGCAACACTTTAACTTTCTGAGCAGCATTCCTGGATGTCAGTCTTACCACTAAGACAGAGGGCACCCAACTTTCCTTCCAGTGTGCAGAGGGGAAGTCAGAACAAGCACTACAGCAAGAAAAGCTGAGGGAGGTGGGGAATATTATCTTTCCTGTCTGCTCTTCACCTGCAAACACAGCACTGTAATTAGCCTAAAACCTGTCATGATGGCAAAGAGGAGTCTCAGAAAATCCAGCAAAAGACTCATCTACCCACAAAGGGAGACTTTTGAAACTAGACTACTTTGTCTAGTTTCTGGTTTCCAACTGAGATGCTATCCACTCCTTTTTGGAAAAGCTATAACCCCTTGCTACACACTAATTAATTTTAAGACCTGAGAGTCTGAAGTGTTGTTTTTGGTCTTTTCTCATTTTACTTGTGCAGAAACCTCTTTGAATTTCACTTTCTTCTGACCCATGCTTATACTGCCACTTTAAAATAAGAATTCTGCTCTATGGAGATGAGTGTTCCATAGTTCCCCTATTATAAAATCCCTGGAAAGTCTTAAACAGGCTGCCTCTCCCAGTAAAAATACTTGAGGTTTCAGAGAAATCCAGTTGCTGCTGCCAAGTCACAGCATTGATTTTTATGACATACCTTCAAGTTTCTAGAAAAGGCGCTAGAACTCTGTCCCTGGAATGTTCTGAACTTCTGCGACTCCAGAAGCTGTTTTGTTTGGGAAGCATCTCTGGATGCCCAAAGCTTTCTCTCAATCTTCTGTCAGATAATCCTTCACTGAAGTTAACACCACTTGCCTTCACAGGCTGATGCGACTGTTTAGCGTCAGCTTAACCTACCCGATCTTCTCCTTTGAGGTCTTCTGTTTTCATCATTCACCTGTCCTTGGGTTTGCACAGGTGCTGCCTGAACTGTATCTACTGAACAAGAAGGATAAACTTTTAAGGAGCACAAGAACAACCCCCAGCCAGCTGTCTTGCTGGAAGGATGCTCAGGCCAGCACTAGGGCTGAAGTGGCGTGTACGTACCGCTCGCCTTGCTGTTGGCCTGCGGGACCTGCCGGGCACTGCGTGGAATCCCCGGTGTCACCTTCACTGGGGGCAGCTTTTGGGAATTCATGCTGTCAACTGGGCCAGTCTGAACAGCCTGCTCTACCATGGGGCTTTTGCGGACTGGGTGAACAGAAGGAAAGCCAGCACCTGGAAAAAATCCCAATGACTAAGTACCTCTTGGAAAATGACCCAATGCCATTCAAACCCTGCCCACTTCTAGGGAGAAACCATTTGGTCAAGAATGATTCAAATCCTTGAGTGTGCATCATTACAGGCTAAGTTTAAGTGGCACCAGGTAAGGCACCACTGCCATACAAGTCACGGCTCTCACATCCAGAGCCTCAGTATCAGCAAATATACCCATTTGTTTCTTAAATCAAGTTAGACAAACATTAAACAACCAATCCAGGTCAGTCTCTCAGACAGTTTATACCAAAATCTAATTTCTATGTTATGCAGTATTTTACTTTACACAATAACTTTAAATCTGAAACAAAAATTCACCATTTTGAAACTGTTCAAGAAAGTTTCCCCACTTTGTCAAAAAGGTTTTGCAGTAAAAGCTTAAGCACCTCAGCTATATCCCCTTTTGTAAGCTGCTTTTAGAAGTCCTTCAACTTCATTGCTTATTGTTAGAGCTTTCAGACAAAGAAAACCTGAAACCAGACCAGGATCTCAAAGTTACCCTTTTAAATTCCTTCTTGGTCAAGGCCAAAGTGTTACCAAGACTTCTGTTGCTCTTCCATCCAGGCTTATTTATTCACACTACAAAACATGTAAATACTTTTCATGGTTTGGTATACCTTACACCAATTATATTAAAAAGTGACAGTCTTCAGTACTCAGAAGAAACACTGCATTCTAGATTTAATTAGAAGGTTTGGAGTACTACAGGTTTATGTAGTTATGCATAAGAACTGCTTGGAAGCGAACTTTAACCGAATATATTAAAAGAGCAAGAAAAGTGAAAAGCTGAAGAGTTCACACAAACCAAGCCACTGACACTTCTGGGTCACCCAAGTCCACATGAGATATACCCAGTAGGTTACATCATGCAGGTTCCCAGTTAATGTACACCTGGAAAACTTGCAAGGAAGACAGACATATCCTAAGGATTATTGAGTAGGACAAAGCTGATGTGCAAGTTTAACATGAGAAAGTTTCAAAGTTTAGCCAGAATATGGAGAAACTATGTACAGATAGATGGCCAAAAGCAGAAAGTAAGTAAAAAGCTTCATGCCAACACAAGCATACATGCTTAAGCTAAAACCAGATGAAACTAATTATCATGTTTAAATGCAGGCTGCAACCGGTCTCCCTGATCTGAGGATGGTCAGCCTGGTATCTCAACCTCCTTTAAAGGTTTTACACATAGAAGCAAGCACCCAGAACTGTGTTATTTCTGCTACCCAGGACTCAGGAATTGCTTACTGTTAGTCATGCTTTACTAACTGGGAGTCTGGACAAGGTACAATGCACCATCATGCATGAAGAAATCTACCCTGATGTTTCCTTGATTACAGAAATTACTCCCAAATTTTTGATCAGCCTACAAGGCCACCCACAATTTAAGCAGTGTGTTTTTCTTTCCAAGAAAGGCTGACTAATTCCTCACCCATACCCTATGGTGACACATGTTCCTGGACACGATGCAGCACATTAGCATCTCTAAACTTTATCCTTCTCCTGATACTTACACCAGAGGATCCACTGTTCTGGACTTTTCTCCTGTCTCTCTAATTGATACTTCTAGGACAGGAGGAATCGTACTTCATGTAATGAAAGGCAAAAAACCAGCTGAGAACAACCTAGTTCTACTGGCATTACCCATATGAACACTATCATTCTAGGAGGGATTAACAAGAACAGAGTGTTTGCAAGTGCCATGCAGTTCTTCCAAATATTTGGAGTCCTCAAACTGCTGTTACCCTTGGAAGAGAGCTGATGGGGCTCTGAAGACATGTCAGGCTCTGAAACAGGTTGTGGAGACGGAGAAGAACTAGGGCTGGAAGCAGCTGCTGATGCTGGAGGGCTTACCAATTTCTCTAAAGAGATAGAGGGAAGAAGAGAGAGCAGAGATACATGGATAAGATACAAGGTAGTGAAACATCTGAAGGACTTGGAAAGAGGTACAAGATTCTCTAGAAAAGCATTAGAGCAGTTTATTTATACTCCTCTCTGGGAATACAAGTTTTTTTACATGTGATGTAAGGTGTGCTAGGTTAAAAATGAACTGGCCTCAACTGTCAGGTATTCCCATTAATTTCAGAAAGAAACTTCAGCTATTTAGTTTGTTTCTTTCATGTGCGTGTGTGCACGTGCAAACGAAACACAGGCCTCCTTGTAGTAAAATCATTGCACAGAGTTGTTAGCTACTTATTCACTGCTCCTTGCAGCCTCACACTTGGCAAGGAGTTTGGTATTAGTTACTGTTATTTGGTTTCACAGCAGCTGCATACAAGACCATACCTTTATTCTAGCAAGTAAAGTTCATACTTACCTAAACCTAAGGAAGCTGCATACTGCTGGCTAAGCAAAGAGCTGGCAGCAAGCTGGCTGTAAGGTGGCATACCTCTAAATGGGCTGTAAGGCACATGTGGCTGAAAGGATGATGTAGAGGCAGAGCCCAGTGAAGACTGTAACAAGACAAAGTACATTTCCATTTACAGTGTCCAGAAGTCAACTTGTTTTGGCAGTGATTCTTTACTTCACGTACAGCATTACTAAAGCTTAAGTAAATTCTGTGAGGGGTTAGTTTACCTCTTTATGTTTCCTGCATTCTCAGCTAGCTCTGGCTTTTGTTGACTGAATTCTTTAATGCTGCTGCTACTTTAAGCATTACAACAAAATTCAGGATGCTTCAAATAATCTGAAGATTCCCGGAGACACTGACTTGCCTTCATTTTTACAAGTTTTTTATCAAAATGCAGTCCTTCAACGCCAGTGTTTTATCTCAGCTTTTTATCAACACTTCAGGCTAACTTACTTGGACAATGGCAGGATCTTGTGGCAGAGTATGCTGAGCTTTTGGAGGTTCACAAACAGTGATGTCTTTGATGTCACTTCCTCGAAAAATAATGTACTCATAGATTTCTTCTCTGGGAGGAGCCGGTCTGTCTGTGGGCCGGTCCTCGGTCCCGAAGGATCGCACTGGAGCATGGAAACGGTGACATTAGTGCAGTATTGCCATTGCAGCATCGTGCAAGTGCAGATTTATGCAATTAAAAAGTATTCCTTCAACACTTGCCATTTGTAACAACAACAACGGCTACTTCCAGAACCCTCAATCTCCTTCTCACACACATCTGTTCCCTCAAATGCCAACTTTTTCAGCAGCCTGTATAAACAGTTTTGTTTACATCAAGCTGTGAAGGTAAAGACCATAGACCAGCTGGAGTGAAGAATCCTACTCCAAACCCAAGGACTTCCCCACAGTGCTGTACTCTCCTTCCCTCCCCAGCAGCTGTCCCATGCAGGCATTCAGCTCCAGACAACTGCACCAGACCACAGGAGAGGCCCCTGAAGCAGCAGGGGGAAATCTTAGAGGGCTTTAGAGCTCAAATCTGCACCTTTGGTTTCATATGTTTATTATGCAGATAGAGGTAGTTTTATCAATGATGAAAACTTCCTATTAAAATTCCCTCTCTACTCCAATGTCACTGGTTTTATGATTAATGTGAATACAAAGCAAGCCATTAGTGATAAATCTAAGATCTCAGTGCTTAGGAGGCTTTACTGAGTGCCAGCTCCCAGGACACTGGGACACTAACCAGCAATGTAACACATTAGAGTGGGAACAAAAAAAGACTTCAGCTGACTGTGGCAGCTACCAGGTAGAAGCATAAATTAATTTGAGCCATTAAGGAAGAAGAGGTCAGACTGGATTGTTGGCACAGGAAAACAGCACAGTTACACACTGACAGGTGAAAGCTTGAAATTTCAGCTACCAGTTACAGAAGCTCCAAGTTCACTACTCTGGCTGCTTTCTGTCTTTGAGAGACACTCCCAGTTCAGATGAGCACCAGCATATATTGGCTTGATGCACATTTTCTGCCAATGGAAAAATTCTGTACTGGAGTTCCCTCAATTGTTTCTAACAGGCTATCGTAGAAGTACTGAAACACCTCCACCAGAACATGCCACTCTTCCTGTCACACAGATGAAGGGGGCACCACAGCTTCTCAGGAAAAAGAGCACCAAAAGTGGATGCACTGAACCCCCGTGCTGAGCATCCCTGGCACATCATGCTGCTTCTAACTTACAAGGAGTGTTGGTAGTTGTAGCCAGGGATACTCAAGGGTCCTGTTCCAGGATGAACAGCTGGATGCAGGTAGCACTTAGTGCTGCAAATGGTCTTCATCCCTGCTAATACACAGGTGAGCTCCCAAGGAGCAGGTGAATGCCAGAATGTCCCTATCACACTGCTCAGCACCTCAGCTTGCACCTAACGGGAAGGGGATCTTTACTGGTACAAGAACAAGCTGTCAGTCACTTCCTTTCAATGGCCATCTTCCATGAGTTCCTAGGGTAAATAACCTCTCCAAGTTATTTTAGATCTCCAGCTGCTGTTTGATCGTATTACAGCTGTAACCCAGTCAACCAGAAGCAGATTATAAACTGAAAGCAATGCTTGTGGCCTTTTGGACATGAACTGTACCACTGATCTCTCTGCTCAAAATGAGATTATTACAGCTCACGGTAAGATGTACTAAAGGTATCCAGGGACTACTGCAGGATCCCACAGCTAACTTGGAAAGCACCATAATCAGCCCATCAACTTCCACATGGACAAACACATGACCTGCAAAGCCCAAAGCTGCCCAGGCAGCCTCTCAGTTGGCTGGTCCCAAGGCTTCTAACAAAAACAGGAAAGGCATGTCCTTGTGTAGACAAAACAGGGCTGTAGGAGTTGAGCTTGCCTGTCCCTGCACCTGAGGTGTTTAACTGTTTCTGGCACAGCACAAAGTACAGCTTTAAGCTCCTGTGGAGGTGGGAAGGGCTGACTCCCATGGAGTTAGTGACTATTGCTCACAGATGAACAGGAAATCAATCCCACACCACTGCAGCTCCTGGTTTACAACACAGTTCCAACTCGTGTAGGGCTGTTGAGCTTAAGCTCTGCATGGGCAGGAAGCACAGCAAGAGTGACTGCGTGACTGGAAAGCAGAGCTTACATGGATATTTCTTGTTGAAAAACTCCAATTTCTTCAGACTTCAACAGAAGAGGAGTAAGTTTCTGGCCTTCACTGCTGACAGGACACTAGTGGGCTTAAACTTCCTTTGTTTGCAATTTAAGTTTAGCCTCTAACAAGAGAGACAACCTTCTTCTAGTGATTAATTAAGCCCATGGAATCTCCAGCATTTAAGATACTGTGCACATATTGAGGTTTAACAAATATAAATCAGTTGAAGTTAGCCTGGCTTCAAGTGAGAGGCTGAACCAGATTTCTTCCTGAGGTCTCTCTCAAATTTTTTCTTTATGAATGATAGAAGTAAAGAGAATGGCACCTGCATTGCACCTGGAAGTGTTTAAACAGTGGCATCCAGGCTTTAACAACAATTTACCTGAAGTCTGGACAACTTCAACAGCATGTCAGTAATTCATTGCCCTTCAAATGCCTCAGAGATAAAGTGTTTCAAACCACTGACACCACACACAGGGTTGATACTGCTGTGACTGACTTCAACATTGCTGCTACATTTGTAATTCTGACACTAATTTTGCTATAAAGTCTCTAAATTTAAAAACCCCTCTGAGCTACAATGAAAAGCAGGGTTTGTCCTGTTAAGTTAATAGAGGAGCTATTGGTAGGGAAAAATGTATTCTCCATCTACTGTAACAACTACTTCTTAGGCATTCCAGTTCATCAAAACTGAACACTGAGAGACCAACAAATACAAGAACTGCCAGAAATCTTATCCAGAGCATATACTTACATCATAAAGCACTTCAATCACACGTGCCTTTGAAACACACCACTTCAGCTTTGAAGTGGCAAGTGCTATGAGTAAGGCAGAGCTATGCAAGGAACCTTTCCTGCTTGCTGCTGGGTCAAGGTGAAGACCTTCCTGCACCTACAGGAAAGGAACTGCATCCTTCCAGCAACCTCTCAAGTACTTTGAGCCAAGTACTAACACAAACAGCTTCATTCGTACATTTAAATAAACGGCTACATTCCTAGAGAAAAAGTGAATTTGAGAAAACTCGCGTTTTTAACTTCAGAAAACACTCTAATATGTGTCAAATAATGTCCAGCATCATATAAACATCATTATACTGGGTAAACACCGTGGCACAAGCTGCCTTGAGGGTAGTTGTGCATCTGGCAAGTCAGTGCCTCCTGCCAGCAAACAGTCTTTCAAAACAAAAGGTGTTTGTTTTGCGGACAACCCCGATAGCTGGCTGCAGGCAATGAAGAACGTGTGAACTTCCCAGAACAAGGAAGGACAAAACTCAGGGAAAGAAAACACCGATGAGTATTAGCTGAAGTAGCCAAGCTGAACTTGAAAAGCAGAACAGAAATAAGATCATGTTTGAGGGACTAAACGAGACAGGACAGGTTTTACTGAGGTGAAATACAGGAGTTCCCAGCACAGGTGACAACTAAACCCAAATGACACGGTTTCAAACATTATAATCAGTATTTCCACAAGGAAACAAAACGCAAAGCCTCGCTGAGGAGCCAGCAAGGTCGGCGAGCCAGACCTGCGTGCAGGTGCCCCACCAGCGCTCTGTGCAGCAGCTCCCACCCTCCTCACCTGAGGAGAGCCCAGTTATCGATCACGGAAGAAACAAAGACACAGCAACAGCACTGTTTTCCTCAGCGCCGGCCTGGGGCCCTACTCGAGCCGACACACAGCCGGGCAAAGGGAACCGAACCACGCACAGCGATGCCGAGGCGTCACCTCCCCGCTTCTGACAATAGCAAGAGGAGCCAGCGTTGCCGGCAGCACTTCTCCCCAGGAACTCTCCGGGAGAGCCGAGGGCTGCTCAGCATCCCGGGCCCTGCCCGCCCCTGTCAATGCTGACTCACGGAGAGCAGCAGCGCTCGGGACCCGGGGCTCCAGCCCCGCGGGTCGGGCGGGCCCCGGGCGCGCTCATTGTTCACGGCAAGGCGGCCCCCGCCGCGTCCCCTCAGCCGGCGCCGGCCTAGGCCCGCCCGCGCCCCCCACAGGGCCCCGCCTCACCCTTGGCCAGCGCCACGGTGGAGTTCTCGGTGTCGATGGTATAGAGAATGCCCTCATAGCGGATCTGCGCCTTGGAAATCAGGCTGATCTTGCTGCCGATGTAGGGGGTCCCCGAACTCATGGCGGCGGCGGAGCCGGGAGGCGGGGGAGGCGTCCCAGAGCCGCGCGGAGCCGCCGCACCGCCCACGCGCACTGCGGAGCCGGGACCCCGCCGCGCGCGCCTTATATAGGGCGGAGGGAGACGGGCCGCGGGGGGGGCGGAGGGGGCGTGATGCGATAACCGCGCATGCGCCGCGCGCTATTGACCAGACGGGAGAGACGGGGTCAGACTGGGAGGGGCGGAGGGGGAACACCCGGGGCCCGTGTCACGTGACCAACGCGAGCGAGGGTGCCACGTGCGCCGCGGGGCGGGGCGGAGCCGGGCGGGGCGGGGCGGGAGCGCGCGCGCTTCGCTTCCCGCGCTGCCGCGGCTGAGGGGAGCGCGCGGGGTGGGGGGGGGCGCTGAGGGCAGCTCTGCGATGCCGAGCCTGTGCCGCTGCCCCTTGTGTGGCACTGCCCGTGTGTCACTGCTCCTCACTCGTGTGTCATTGCCCCTGGCGCCTGTGGCAGAGCTGCTGTCACACACCGCGGCGAGAAAGGGATCATCGCCTTCCCGTCACAGAACAGCCATGGCTGCCTCTGCCGGAGCCCCTTCACCCTGCGGTGCCGCGGTTGGTGCTGGCAGAACCGCGGGTGCCCGGTGGGCCGTGCCGTGTGCGGGTCCCCCCGCGCCTTTGTTCGGCTAGCCCGGCGCGGGTCAGCCCGGCGCGGTCACCCCGTGCTAGGCCGCAGCTGGAGGATGGGACCGCTCCGTGCGGCGTCTCCTGGGAGCTCCCCCGCTCCCCAGCCATCTGCGGGTCAATGAGAGACAACCGGCAGCATCTGGCAGATATGGTCACAGGAGGTGAAATCACTCACCAGCGAGAGGGTGGACGGGGATCAGGCAGGGCAGTTGCATTCGGGGCAGCGGGTCAGAGTGCACAGATCTCACTAATTTGTGTGACGCAAATGAATAAGATTCAAGCCCAGCAGCCGGGGACAATACAGCGGGAGCCATTGTCTGAGTGCAGGGAGGTTCGCTGGAGCTGCAGGCGCCCATGCCTTGGTTGCATGTCTTCCATCTGCGATACAACAGCGACACGGGAGAACGCAGTCCACAGGTTTATCCCCGTGTCAGGACGCCCTGCGTCCTTGCACACCATGGCTCGGAGAGCTGTTCTCCCAATGCCCCAAGCTGTCTGCCCTGTGACCTTATGTATTTTATGGTGTTACTCTTCATGCTGTTTATACAGCCTGAGGAGCAGCTCTCCCTGCCTGAACAGGGCAGATGCTTCCTTTCCACTCGTACAGGCACATGTACGTGGTCTTTTCCTTGTTAAATTGTTCTAGCATAGAGTTCCTAAAAAAATATAAAGAAAATAAAAATATTAATTGGAAAAGCAGTAATTTTGAATAAGAAAGTCAGCCCTTAAAGTCAACCCTTTTATATTTTTAGTTCAGCCTTAAGTATAACTTACAGAAGGAAAGCAGAGATTCCTTTTTTACTGCAGTAAACAGTGCCCTTTAGCGGGCAAATTGCTGGTTAGAAACTTCCCTGATGAAAAAAGTCCTCTAGTTCCTCTGTACGAGGAGTGTCTAGTTTAGCTATGTGAAAAAGTTCTAATGGAGAAAAAATAGGGAAAGAAATAATAGAAAAGATAGAAAAAATGTGGCTGCTCAGTTTGGGGCAGCTACAAAAAATTATTTATAATGAAAAAAATTATGTCAGTAGTGCAACCAAGGTAGAGAAACAGTACTCCCTCTTTTGGTTTAGATCCTCCAACTCCACAGTATGTTTAACTTGGTATTTCTTATTTCCACTCTTAAAATATTCTTTAGAAACAGTAAATGGGTCTTCAGGTTTTGCAGTTCAATTCATTTTTCTCTTTAGGCAAACCAAAATGTCACCAGTTCATAAGCACCTGTAGTTCCAGTACTTTGTTGTTTATTCAACACAAGGTAATACTACAATTTTTTTTTTTACACTTTTTTTTTTTTTTTTTTTTTTTTTTAAATACCAGGAAAGAAAGAGACAGTTACAGGCACCAATACAGTGATGTGGAACCTGCAGGAAGGCTAATTAAAGCAGTGTGGAAAAAGAAAACTACACCAAGATGGCATGACCTATACACTGGTAAGGAGAGCTATGCAAACATAGAGAATTTTAGTTATAATCACCATGGCCATAAATCAGCCAGTTTCTGGAAGATACTCTTATTGTAATGAATTTCCTCAATGTCTTGTGTTTGACAACAGTCAGAGATAACAAGTGATCAGCAAGAAGAAATATGATACCTGACATTTTAAGTGGCCTGTTAGTATTATTTATTCTGCTAAAAAATACAGTACTTCATCCACTAAGTGTTGAAAGGGGGAAGGAAAGAGCATCTTTCACTGTGTAAATTCATGACAAGTGTGCTATCCCGGGCATCCCTCATACGAATTTGGCTTCATATGAAGAAGCTGACTGCAGTTCATCACAGCACTAGGAAGAAACCTGGCAGAGAGGGCCTCGTGAGCACAGCAGACACAGGATTCACGTAACAGTCATTTGGACTACAGGTAACTGTGCTCTATGGAGAGTGGAGGTAGGACACAGTCAGACCATGTAACTGCATAGCTAATTCATTTACAGGAACACCTGTGTTGCCAGAACTCAGGAGACACCCGTGGCAGCTGGAAGGCAACTAGAGGCATTTGGGAGGGTCACCACCCATATATGTAAGCATGTTTCATAGCAGGTAAAAGAGAAATCAGTGACTTACAGCAGTGATGACAATTTATGGGGTGTGTGATGGTGAGAGAGAACTTGTGTAGTGGATGATGGCCACATCCACAGAAAGGTAAGCTGAACTGACTCAGGTGAGTTCTGGCAGAGTTAATGACAGACCAGCAGTTGGCAGAACACCTGTAACAAGCTCCAGCTGCTGGAAGAAGGGAGTCAGGCATTGGCTGCTGAAGCATCACCTCTTGCACGTGGGGACAGTGGGATGCGTTGGCAGTTGGTGGCAAAAAAAGAGGAAAGAAAAGAAACAATCATGGAAAAATGGAGGAAGTGAAAATGGAACAGAGGTTTGAATTTGGGTGTGGCAAACAAAATAAATGATACAAAGGAAGGCAGAAATGTTTGAGCCCTAGAGGAAGATATGTTAGAGCAGTAGTTTCAAAATAAGATTATGGTAGCTGCAGGGAAGGAGGGGAAAGTCACCAAGTACAGAATACAGTTCTGTAGAGGTGTGGGAAATGGGAAGTAGAAAAGAGACCAGGAATGAAGGAGGAACTAGAACAGGATGGAGAAACAGAAAAGATTCTGGAAAGATGAGAAGGAAAAAAAATGATCCATCCTTGTAAGGGCTTTTATTCTACACAAAGAAAAGCTGATGAAGTAGAATAAAGCATGTAAATTCAATGAATGAAACTAAAATATAGGGAAGAGAGAGGGATGGAGAATGGAATAAGGATAATGAAAAATGGAAATATTAATAAGTAGAAAAAATGGGAGACTTAGTAACCTGTATTTAGATAATGTGGGCTTTGTACAATTACTTTCTCAATTTCCCACAGTCTAAGAAAAGGAGATACAATGATGTATGGAGGAAATAGTGTTTCCTTACATTAGTTTGTCTTACATCTCAGGAAAAGGGGTTTCTCTTCTGAAAAAAAAATCCATCAAAACAATAAGTGTTTTCTTTTTTATTTCAGAAATAAATACAGAGACTGTAATACCTGTAATGCTGTTCTGTCTGCTCTCCCCTTTCTCTCTTTCTCTTTTTCTCAGTTTTGAGTCTGTGCCTCAGGCATTTTAATTTTGACATCTTTCATTCCGCCCCCATATATCAAATTTAAAGTCAGTTTAACTCCTGGTTTTAAATGAAATATTTTATAAAATGTCATAGTTTTAGGCTTATGGGGGTTTGGCTCTCTTAATTAGTGCCTCAACTGTGTACTCAGTGGCACTGGCATAAATCTGCATTTTTCCATTGCACTTCTCAGCAATCCATTACACAGTCAAGACAAAATATATTTTACCAGTGAGGAGGAGATCACAGAGAGATTAAACTTATCCAGACCCACAGAGTTTGTGAGCATGAAAGTAAACCACACTTTGGGCACTGTTTATTTGAATGCTCCAACTGTATGAAATACAAACATAAGAGGAAGAAATGCTCATGTGAGTTTGGCTGAAAACAAACTTGTTTTGTACAGATACACAGTGTTTATAATGTATGGTGTCAGTATCTGAGATAAGAAATTACCTATAAAGATTAAAAAAGCAGCATTTTTTATTACTTACTAGAATTTACAGGCTCTTAATCTCCACTTTAACCAGCTTTATTGTAAATACACTCATGTTAGAATGATGCATTTTTATTTTCTTGTTCCATGAATACATTCAATCCCACTTTTCATGCTGTAGTCTGTTATTCTTTTCCCTGAAAAATCGACCACTTTCTAAAGGGAAATGCAGTTCCTTGCTATAATGCAAAATGATAATTTCTTTTGTACTTGTGAAAATCCAGTGGTAAAATTACGAAAACATGCTGGAGAATTTTTCTGTTTGTGTAGCACTTCCATGTGGAAGATTCAAATTACCAGTCTGACTTCTAAATTCTTCAGTTTTTTAAGGTATATCAATATATCCGCTTTAATGGGGGGATAAACCAACAGTGCTGTTCTGACCTGTCCAGTCTTTGCTGTTTATACACCATGAATCTACTTAAAAGTTGTGTTTGATTGCCTGAATCTATCGAGGATAGAAGTCACTTTTGATGCAACAGAGTAAGGAGGGAACATACATTTCTTGTTTTTATAAAACTGAATCTTGGACATGGATAACATCTTTTTTTAGAAGGAACACAAACTTCTATTCCAGCCTTTCCACATGCACACCACCAGTGTCTACCTTATGGAAATGAGACTAAAACCCACACTCAGTACTAGACATAGGACTGAGAACACAACCCAAAATCCTGCCTGCTCTTGCAGTTCGCTTCATCACTGAAGTATTGGGGAATGGAGCAGTTAAGGAAGTGCAGGTTCCTTTTATACTGAGGCTTTCTGGATCATGAATGGCAAGATGAAGTTATCCTGGCTAAGTAGGTAGTGATTTATTCACAGATGTGGAAGCTGGATATAATTTTAAGAGATCCTTTCATGAAGACAGTTAAATGGATAGTGTTATGTGATACAAAAAAGGTCGACAAAGCTGAAGTTTGCAGTTTGGTGAAAAAAGTTGAAGGATGAAGACTTTTAAGTCAGACACATTCTAAAAAAGGCATTTATGCATCTATCTCCCATTGAAAAGAGTAAGAGGATTCAGACTTAAGTTTAGAAGTAATTAGGGCATAAAGTGATATAGTTGTCTATCTAGGAGAGTGGGGAGCACTGAACAGTGCCTAAGATATTAAGTTCCATTAGGAGAAATTTCTGACTGGGTTTTTTGCTGCATAGGCTGTTTTTCCTTGGAAAATGTTGCACTGAAGTGTGGCAAACCTCAGTGTATCCTCACAGATGCACTGATGTGAAGGCATGGGATGAAGGTGGGATTTCATAAAGTTCTTCCAGGCATGAAGTGAGCAAAAAGTGGATTGAAGACACACTGCAATGAAAAAAAAAAAGGAAGTAATAAATGGAGAAAGGAAGCAAAAAATTGTCTTATAGGGATGAAATGCTGCAGAGGATTAGTCTGCAGGGAAAGATTTTGTAGAGGTTTACATTTATGCTTTAACTGGGAGAATAAGAATCTGTGTATTGAGCCTCCTGCCCAGCTTTCCGAGAGGTTCAAGAGCTGCAGTGGTCACCAATGATCTAAATTCACTTCTGGGCTGAAGAGAGCCCAAGTTACAACCAGACTGCCACAACTGACCTACTTGGTACACTTGACAGTGTCTCAGCGGAGAGACCACGGAGTAGATGGGAGTACAGCCTGATATATCACTCTGTCACCAGTCTTTTCTGAACAAAATCAAATGTTTTGGACAGTACAAAACATACTGCAGACCCTTGGATGCTGCAGACCAGCAAATGTCACTATTCCCTGGACAGAAATCTACCTTCACCAGCTGGGTTTGGCTAAAATTCCAGAAAGCTCGACAGCAATGTTTCTTTAAGGGCTCCTTCTTCCCTCTCTGAATTTTTCTTCCCCTCCAAATGATTGAACACATTCCAGCTATCAGTACTGAGTACTATTTCCTTGGCACTGAGGCTTCAGTGGGGTTGAACCAAGACCCTGCTGCACAGCTCCTGCTGTGAAAATCAAACCATAGGGCAACAACGTACATCAGTGGGCTGAGGACATAGAGGAAAGAGTCCTTTATGAAATGTTTTAGTTCAGAGACCTCATTTGTATTAATTCTTTACAGTGGACTCTTCTTCAGCCAAACAATCTCCCTCTCCTTACCTGTTTTACAAATGAGTTGTAGATTCAGCTTCTTTCTGTTCAGTGAGGTAAGGGATCATTTTACCAGCCTTGGCAGTGTGCTGTTCTTTCCCTGCACAACATCTGCTGCAGTTTTCATGGCTTGAATTGTTCCTGGACTTGTTTTAAAAGCCATGTTTCAGAAATGTCTTTGAGGATATGAATTATTAGTCATTGTTTTATCTTCTAGCGTGTTCTTCATTTATCTTCCTTATTTTCCTTTTAAAAATAAGACTAAAGAGGCTTTGGATTTTAAAGTTTATAGGTTTTAATTCAGGTTTAGGCTAAAGAGATCAAGAATGATAAAGTAATTCATAGCAATAGGATTTTAGTGCAGTTTCAGAAAGTAATTTATTTTTGTATGACAATAAACTGGGATTTAATCTCCTTCCAACTCATGCTTCTCCTTGCCATTGTAGTATTTGTGTACACACTTTTCATACACACATGAAAATTCTGACCTTTACTGTTCCAAAGCCTTTGCATTATTTGTGCTTCTTACCTCATTTTTCTATCACTGCATGTATGACAAGGTGTTTGATATTTAAACCACATTTTTTTCTGTAAAATAACTAAAAAATCTGAGACTTGCTTTTTCAATTTTCTCACTTGATTCTGATTAATATGTTTAATTTTTTTCCAGAACACCTCACATCTTCATCTTGGACTCTGCATTTTACTCAGCAGCATCCTCAACATTTACTCTGCCTATGACATCACCTGTGCCAAACTTCCAAAGGCTGTTTGGGACACACAGTTGCTAGTAGGACATTTTGAAGACAAAAGGTTTGTGCAAGTTTAACTTGGAGCATGAACTGGTCCGAAGAATAGTGACAGCAATTTTGTTACACTTCTGTGGCATTGAAGGAGTACTGCAAGGTACCCCATATAAACAAAACTGACAGAAAGGAAAAACTTAACATAACTCCCTTGGCTCTCCATCTGGGTGTGTCATTTCCTTTGGGTTGGAAGTTTTGCCTATCTTGTCTTTTAAGAGATAAAATCTTTGTCTGACTTGCTTCAAAACATGCCCTAGTTTCTTCAGGCAACTTATGGGAACCTGTCCATATTTAACTGAGTTAGTTATTTCATTTGTTTGCAGTTTCCAAAATGGGCAAAAGCTTATTAAAGGAATAGGGGCAATTCCAGAACTCTGTCTCTGATAGTGAGAATATATTTTAGGTAGTATAAGAAAGTAATCTATAGTCTAGAATCATATCTCTAACTATTTAGACTGCTGGAGAATCCAGAAAAAAAACAAACCCAAACTTGTCTAATAACCTTTCTAGCTGTGTTTTCATTAAGTCTGAGGCAGCTCATAAGGAAGCTATGGCATGATTTATTTTAATCAGTTATTACGGAGGAGTCATTAAAAAAACAAAACAAAAACTCGGCAAAATCTTCCTTACATACTTTTTGCATTCCAAATCCACAAAAAGTTTAGATAAAATCTCATTTCATTACAACCAAAACAAACCTCCTGTACTAGACTGCTTTCATTTTTTTTCTGTAAGTGATGATGATTCCATACCTCTTCTGTCTACACTGGCTTTCCAGTTCAGTGTCTTTTGTGTCTGTTTCTTTATAATGTCACTAGGGTTAGTCAGGAATTTTATTGTCTCCTAAGGCTTGGTAAGAGCATTTGACAGACTGTGAACTAGAGATGGAGTAGGGAAAATGATTTAGCCATTTTTGTCATCTGAAGATGACTTTCAGGACTGCTTGCACATGTGATTATTCTTCCAGTTCAAATGTAAAAGAATCTGGATTTTGCCCTATGTATTGAACATATGCTGAAAGTTTTACCAACTTTATGGCCTGTTAGTTTCATTTGATATTATTGTTGAGCTAAAAAGTGTGTATTCAGGCACACACGGAATCTTCTTTAGAAATAACTCTTCTATCTTAAAAGAGAGAAACCATGGGGCTACTGAATGATTTAGATAAAGAGTGTGTCCTGTAAGTTACTGTCTCTAGGCATTGTGATATCAAATTCCATAGGACAAATGTTTTCATCTATGGCAACTGCTGTTTAACAACTGAAATGTGGCATTGGCTGTACCTGTTCTTGGCACTGACCAAGAACAAACAAGATGAAGATTCATCTTTGGTTCTTTCACTTATTTTTATTTACGTATTTTTGAAGGCAGTGAGTGGAGGGAAGCATATAAAGGAGGAGGATAACACCAATTGCCATATCTGGTCAATTGTTAAATGTGTCCAACTCTGAATCAAGGGAGGACAGGAATCCATTACTGGAATATCCATGGTATGATGTATCATTTAGGTTGTCTGAGGATATATTGTTGATAAAACATCCCTGGCAGGATCATACTTTGCTCACAAAGACTCACAGAAAAATTGAAGCAAAACCTGCCAAAGTCACCTCTCGCTAAAAAGAAATATTTCAAACATATTCTAACAAATCCTGACTGTAAAATGTGCAAATTGGATTTCCAGTAATGAGACCCATCAGTAGGCACATTTTCTTGACATATTCTGTCTTGGAAATAGTGATTCAATTTTCCAAAAGTCCTTTAATTTGCTTAGAGAGGAAAGCATTTTCATTTTGCCCAGTCAGTTCTAATAATTTGCTAAATTCAAAATATGTGAAATTACTGAAGCTGGTTGTAGTGACCAGAAGGACCTCTAATCTTCTAATAATATTTTTCTTTTCCCCATGAATCATGTAGGCTTGTACAAGAAATTTTTCAGAACAGATAAAACACAAATCTTTGTTGACGTGCCAGTTGATTGTTTCTTCCACAGACAGAATTCTGGACATTTGCTAGAAATCCCCTTCAGAAAATTTGCTTTAGGAATCTCTGTTAGCTGCTGGGTTGTGTGGTTAGAAACTTGCATTTTCTCCTACAAGTAAAGTTCCTTAGGAATTCCCATACAGATGGGTATTGATCCTTCCTATCTTGGCAGTAACAAGCATGACGAGCTATATGAAGAGCAGTTGGGAAGGAAAACCAGTTTTCTATAGCTCTTGTATACTTTAAAGCCTTGAAGGGTTTCAAACAATAATCCTTTATCCCACAGTATATTCCCCGGGCGTTTTCTTTTGGGTACCAGATGTTGAGTTGCATGGACTTTGGAATGCCTCAGGAGAGCCACACATAAATAACTCCTGTGTGCATTGCATGTAGCATGTTCTAGTGGCACAGTCTTCTGTCCCATAAACACTTAGGAGATTGTCAAGGCAGTTGTGTGCTCAGCTAACTTTTCGGTTTGAAAACCAAGCTCATAAGTAGTGTGCCTCTAACAGGTATTTTCTATGTCTTTCCCAATTAATAACCTAGGTATTGTTAAATACCTTGGTTTTAAAAGAGGCTATCCCTTAAGTTGTCACATAATGTATTTATTCAATCAAATGTATTTTATGAAAAGAAGAGCTGTTTGTTTTTCTGCTCTACTTCTGGAGTTCCAGTAACTGTTATGCAGATACAAACACGTCTTTAAGTGGGTGCTTTTGCCATTTCTCTTCCCTGGCAGCATCACGCAAGGTTTCTGTCCAGAACACTGAATTGCAGTCACAGGGTGGCTGGCAGAAGCAGTCCAGTACCCATGAGGACAGATACTGTCCTTCAGTGGAAATATGGGTGTAGGTAGGTATGATTATCATAAAATAAAAAGGGACTGCACAGTTGCTCTCCAAATGTACTGTTTATCTCTTTTTATTTTACAGTGCAAGGGTTAAGACATTTTCTTGCAGCATACCACACTCAATTATGAATATTAATCCCTATTAGGAGCATTAGACTTCTTCAGGGATTCACCTAAGGACAACTGAAGTACATGGGATGAGTTGAAGACCAAGACTTTAAGAGTATTTTGAGATTCCAGGGAGAAGACAGTCAAGAGTGTAGTCAACAAAGGGCACTAAAGTTTCTTTATTTACTTATTTGTGTGTGTCTGTAGTAAAACTGCATTTGCCCCTAAACTCAAAGTAAAATACTTAAACAGGAAGTTTTTCCTATAGATTGTCGAACATTTGTATTCTGGATGCAGATGAAGTCTCACTGCTTTTGCTGAACTCTTGCTCATGGAAACTGACACCCATTTGCAGAAGAATCAGCACACAGACTTTCAAGGTTACCAATGGGGAACTTCTGCACAGAACTGCATCATCTTCAACCAGGACTTCATTCCTTTGCTCCTAACACTCTCTACTTACCAAATTCTCCATTGAACTCCTGTGATCCTCCAAAAAAAAAAAAAAAAAAAGGAAATGGGGTACAAGGCAGAAAGGTAGGGAGGGATATTGGCTACAAGGATAGTGCAGCTTTATGAATGATCTCAAAATTTTGGGTTCTGCTGAACACTTTCCAGTGGAGACTGACACAAGTGTGAATTTTGTCATCTTGTTTGACTGAACTTTTGAAATCAAGGTATTACTGGTTAAATTCCAACTTTCAGCATTTCAAATGATCCTGAGTAAGGAGCAGAGAGAGGGGCAGGAAAGAAGAGCCAGAAATCACCAGTCAAAATGGTACGTGTTTCATCTGTTTATTGATGGGCCTCCAGTCTTCTGATGGGTCAGTTAAGACTAAAACCATCTGTAGGCTTCTCTGTTCTGTCCCTTCTCACCCCAATCTCTACCTCTGTCAGATATTTCTGTAATGAGCTCTAGGCTAATTTCATTTTTAGAAAACAAACAGAAGGAGAATGGCACTACTTTGACCTGAGACAGTCTCTGTGTCATGATCTACACTGTAGATCTAGGGGGGAAAATAACTATTTTAAATAATAATATACTAAAGGAAGGAGGTTAAAGGAACTGACGCTTCTCCATTTTTCCTGGATATCTCCTGCTAGTTTCTGCTCTTTGACACACAGAGAACCCATATGTGCCTGTAATGTTCAAGATCTTTTGATGTAATTGATAGGTGCTGATGGGCGAAGTCCACAGCAAGCACTGTATATTGAGTCTGACTATTTCTACGCCAACATCAATAATTACCTGTGATCCATTACTAGCATTCTTATGCAAGTTGCTCTTTTTGTATCATTTAAAACAGAGCAGTACAGCAGAGAGGAGCTGGACTCCCTGTCCTGAAGAATTCAGTCTAGAAACTTAATCCCAATGTCAAACAAGAGACAGAGTGTATGAAAAGATAAATTATTCAGTAATGAATCCTACACACTTATAATGCACAAGTTGTAATGAATCTCAGTTGCTCTTGTAATTTTGTAAAGTTGTTTACCTAATATGGTAGATGTGCCATATGGTACACTAAAGAGAGTGTTAGAATGAGGACGTGAAGATTTCGAGGTTTTTATTTCTAGTTTTGTAGGCATCTGTAAACTACATTCAAGCTGTCCTAGAATGTGAGCAGAGGAAGAATGCAGGCTGCTTTGCCCCTTTATGCTGACTGCTGCTGCCACTTGATAACATCCTCCATCTCTTCCTCCCTTGTTGCTCAGGCACTGTGGCCCAGCACAGAAGTGTATGCTGGCTAAATGCCATCAAAGAAAGTCTTTCAGCCACTCTGCACCTTTAGGCTGGTTTAGCTTAAGTCAAGCTTTTTCACCCTTAATAAATCATTTGAGCAGCTGATTAACTCTTCCGCTGGGTAGGGAATGTGACCAGGCTTCTATTCCAGAGAGTTCTTTGGTATGTTGCTTATAGAATTTCACCATAGCTAAAACTAGCAATGTGCTCAATGTGGCAGCAGCAAAGAGGTTGGGACTGCCCAGCTCGAAGCAGCATTCCTGTCTTGTAAGAAACTGGCAACACGACCTATAGTGATGTCTGTAAAATCACAGCTACTTTGCAGCACTGTAATTTGTCAAAAATTGATAAAATGGGAGTTAAAATTCATACAGATGAAAAAGGCAGCTTCTTACTCACCCTTGAGTTTCAAGTGATGGCTGAGAAAAGCATTTGAGTACAACAATAAAATATTAATATAAAACTTCTCAGAGGATGGAGGCAGTCCCTCAGAGTGATGCCATGGGGGTAAGCGAGCAGAGCCCTGGGAAAGGCTTAACATTGTAATTTTTAGTTATTGGCCAAAGTCTACTGCAGGTGAGAGGAGGACATAGAAACTAAACCAGTAATATCCCTCACCATGAACTGAATTTCTAGGATTTTTGATCTAAAGGTACACACACTATTATTTGGCACCTGTGTGTTAAGAGCAAATACCTATCAGTTTTTATGTTTTCCCTGTGAATTTTAGGCAAACAGCTTCTCCCTTGTAGGTATGTTTGCATATTTGGGGGCAGGGTAAGATATGGACAGTACATCAGCACTGTTCCCATTGCTCCTGGGGTTGACTGTCAAGCAGATCAATTTAATTTATGTTAGAGTACTACAAGTTAAATGATCACCACAAATATGTGATGGGGGAAATGTTGACACCCACATCTGGGCAACCCCAAGTGGAAAAAAACTTGGACGCATTTGAAGCGATCCCCTAACTCATGGCTCTTGTTCTTCCAGGTCTCCACCAGCCTCCAGACAGCAGCTTTCAGGCCAGTCAAGTTCCCAGAATCATAAACCAGCAGGTGCTGAGCCCATCCCACTACAACAGAGTTCCAGCCTCTAATGCCGCCCATTCCCAAAACATAAGAGCAAAGCTTATTTTAAAATACTGATATAAGAGGTGCTATTTTAAGCTTCCTACCCGTTAAAACTTGAAAGTTAAGTTAAATCAGGCATTGGAATAGGCTGCCCAGAGAGGTGGTGGAGTCACCAGCCCGGAGGTGTCTGAGAGGCATCTGGATCTGGGTGATGTAATTTAGTGGTTTAGGGGTTACAATGGTAGTGCAGTTGGACTTGATCTTAAAGGTCTCTTCCAGCCTTGATGATTCTATGATTCTATTCTGTGAAAGATAAATCGTACCATCTGATAATATTGTTCCTATTACATTTGGTAATATTGTTTCAGTAATTCAGTTTTCTGGGGAAACAGCGCCTGGCAGAAGAGCGCATTTATTAAAAGGCAGGTTGTATTTTTACGTTATTTACTTCCTTTATGATGGTTGCACAACAAGGTCAAAGTGCAGCTGCCTCCTGTAAATGATCATGTCCACCTGCAACCAGCGCCCGGCCAAGCCCCGCGGGCCGGGCCCGGGCCCCGGGGGCTCCGGTCCCCGCCGAGCGCCGCTGCGGAGCGCGGCTCTCCCCCAAGGGTTAAGCGGCGGCGGGGGTGTAACGCGGGCTGACACACGGGCGGGGATCGCCCCGCCGTTCCGGCTCGCAGCTGCGACTGGACCGTTCAAAATTGCCGTCTCCCTCTCTTTTCCCCCCGCCTCTCCTCTCTCTCCTCTTCCTTTTCCCTTCCCGGCGCTGGGCTCGTGGCCGGGCGCGCTTTCCCGGGACCGGCCCCGGCCGTGCTGAGTCAGACCGCGCCCGCCCCCGCGGCCCGGCCGCACCGAGGGGCTGCAGCCCCCGGCTCGCCCCGCCAGCGGCGGAGGGAGGGAGGCAGGCGCGGGGGCTCCTCCTCGCCCGCTGCCCCCGCCCGGGGCTGGGCGTGTGCCCCGCCCGCCCCGCCGGTGGATCAGTTACACGCAGCTGGCACAGGTGCGGGGCGCCCTTCAGACTCGCGCCGGCGGGGGAGACCCGGACGCAGGGAGCAGCAGGGAAAACATGCAGCCATTTTGGGCCGAGGCAGACAAAGAGCCGCCGGCGGCCGCGGCCGCACCCGCCGCCCCGCGCGGCCCCCGAGCCCCCCGCACCCGCGGCGCGGCCACACCGGAGGGCCGCAGCCCCCGCCCGCCCGTCCGCCCGCAGCCGCCGCGGAGCCGCCGCCGCCGCCCGACTCCCAACTAAACGTTTACAGCCATTTGCACGGCCTTTTATAGCGCGGGCGCCGGCCAATCAGCGGCGGGCGGAATCCCTGCCCGGCCGGTGATGTGCGGGCCGGGCGCTCGCGCGTGCGCGGTTGGGCGGGGGGGCCGAGTGTGAGCGGGGCGGGGGGAGGAGGGAGCTGTGAGAGGGGAGGGGGGGGAGGAGGGAGCCGCTCACAGGAACCCTCCGAAAAAAAGATGGCGGCGGGCTCGGATCTGCTGGATGAGGTTTTCCTGAACACGGAGGTGGATGAGAAGGTGGTGAGCGACCTGGTGGGCTCCCTGGAGTCCCAGCTGGCGGCCTCCGGCCACCACCACCAGCACCACAAGGCGCAGGAGCCCCTGAGGGCCGCTGGGGGGCTGCTGGGGAACCATGTTGTGAGCAGCAGCAGTAGCAGCAGCAGCCCTAGCCCCAGCCCTGGAGGAGTAGTAGTAGGAGGCAATGCTAATGCCCAAACAGAGAGCAGCAGCGGCAGCAAGATGGGACTGAGTGCCCCAGAGATCACAAAAGCAGGTAACGTGGGCAGGGGTGGGGGGCTCTGAGGAAGAGGGGCCCTCCCCTCCCCCCACTCCCCAGCTCCCGCTGCCTCCTTCCCTCACTGCTTTCCCCCCTTTTCCCTCTCTCCTCCTTCTCGTTGTGGCAGGAGCGGGAGTGCAAAGGGTGGTATCGATCATACGGGGGAGAGCCTCCCCTCATCATGCCCCCTCGGTGTGTATCCGCGCCTCTGCTCCCTCCCCTTTATTTTCCCTCCTCGCCTGTGCTTACTCGAGGGTGTTGGATCATGTGTGGGGGCAGCCGCCCCGCAGAAGGAGCCGGCAGTGCCCGTCCGTGACTCTGCCGGTCCCCTCTGCTTTTCCTGCCCTTGTTGCTGGAGTGTAAAAGGGCTCTGTTAATCTCGGGGACTGAAGGAGGCAGAGCCCACCCCCTTGGTCATGGCTGTGCCTCCCATGCCGCCTGTGACTGCTCCCCTTCCCTTTCCAGGGGTGGAGGTTATGGGGGGGATTCCCTCTTGATAATGCCGCCTTAGCTGTCTGTGTAAATGCTCCTTCCCCTCCCCCTTCGCTGTTGCTGAAGTGGAAGGGGGTGTTATTAATCATGACACCTATTTCCTGTAGAGGAGGAAGCGAGGGGGGATTTCAAGGGGAGGAAGTCCCTCAAAATGCTTCCCCCCCATATCTGCCTGCCTTGATATCCCCCCGCACCCCCTCCCTTGTTCCAGGGGCTTGGAGGGGGCATCCAACACCTCCCATTCCTCCTCTGCCCTCAAGGGGGGGTTGTCACAACGCCGGGTCCCGGGAAGGGGGGGAATTCAGGCCACGGTACCCCACCTTGCACAGCGCCTTCTCCCACCCGCCCACCCCCGGAGCTGCCTGGGAATATTGCCCCCTTCGTGTTGTGAGGGTTGTAGGGGGGCATTGTCAAGGCTGGGACTGAGGGCTCACTACGTGGGAACGGAGGGAAGCTGTTTTTCAGGGGGATTGAAAGAAATGTCTCCCCAGAATCTCTCTGCAATTCCTCCCCTCCCCCCTTTTTTATTTTTTATTTCGTCTTGCTGAATTGTAAGAAGATACTACAGACCCTCTGTTATGATTGATGAAACTCTTCTAGGAGGATCTCCTTGACCCTTATAATGTGCATCTCAGTGTCTGCCTGTCACTATTCTTTTCCCATTTCTGTCTCCTTAGGGCCAGAACCTGGACTGTGTGTGATTGTACTTGTGCTAACATCAGGCCTTATCAAGGGGCATGAGGATTATTCAGGACAAGAAGCTACATCATCTTGTCCCTTCTGAAAACCAGCTTTGCTTTTTATTTATTTATTTTTAACTCTCTCTGGCAGTGGGAACTTCAGATCCATCGGAACAAATTCTGTAATAAAGAAGAGGGGTCTTCTCAAAACAGACTCCAGGCTTTGCAGTACTTCTTATCTTGCCAGGCCAATGTTTTTCTTTCCTTTCCTTTCACTTTTCATATTTTGCTGTTGTTGAGCCTCCTGATCTGACTGACTTACTGTGTAGGAGATGACAGGATTAGAGAGTAATGTGTGCTGGGTATAGGGAACATGTCTTAATAATGTGTCTTCCATGGCCATTTTCCCCCCCTGCCATTGCAGTCCTGTTGCTGAATGGGACGTCAGGCTCTAGAATAGGGAAGAGGTCTTAGATGATCTTCCTCCCTTCCCTTGGTTCATATTAAATCTGTTTTCCCTGTTCTGTCTTACTGTAATGTCAAAAGCAGGGGTGTTACAATTAATACTGAATCTGCCACTCTTTGGTGGGAAATTGGAGGCTTTAAGATAACATCTTCAAAGCCATGTTCAGTTTGTATTCTGTCCTGTTTTCTTGGCTCCAGGCAGGCAGCTTGGGAGATGGAGAAGACCTGGTGATGAGGGAGAACATTCTGTCTTTTCTGGACTTCTCTTCTTGCTCATTTGCTCTTTTTAACCTTGCTGTTGTTTTGCAGGGGCAGGAGGAGTGCAGGGGGGTGTTATTAATCATAACACCAGGTCCCAGACTTCAGCTCTGGATGGAGCCACCACAACAAGCACCAGCACCACCACTGCAGCAGCAGGAGCATCTGAAGTCACTGCTGCTCCAGGGACCCTCAGTCAGGGCAAATCGGTGGTTATCAGCACCATGGCAACTGCCTTGTCCACCAGGAATGGCAAGATTGGGACCACGACAGTGCAGACTTTGAATGGGAGTAACGTGGTGATGAACTCTCACCACACAGGAAGTGCTGCTTTCTCTGGGACTCCTGTGACTGCCAACCCTGCTCCTGCACCTGCTGTTGCCCCTCTCGTTAACAATGGACCTGGATCTGTGGGGAAAGGAAACGCTGTTAATGCTGTTTTGCCCTCAGCTTCTAACACTGTCATCCAGACTTCTTTCCTTAATACTGCTGTGTCCTCTGCATCCTCCTCCTCGCCCACAGTGATCTCCTCGCAGCCACCACCAAGTGTTGGCACCGGGGCGCCCACGGTAACGCTCGTGAGGCCCCCAATCCACACAGCAGGACCCACGGTGGCTGCAGCTGGTGCAGCCACTCAGAATGGGAGCAATACTGTGATCAATTCAACCATCAGTGTGGGGAGTTTTCCTGCTGTTGCCACAGCCACTGTGGGATCTGGAGTTTCTCTCCAGACGTCACTTGTGAACAGCCAGTCTGGTTCCTCTGTGCCAGCAGCTCCTGCCACACAGGTCATCAAATCTGAGTCTCCTAAAACTATAGTCCAGGCAGTATCCCAACAGCAGACACTGGCTACTGGTGGCCAGCCCAGTACTACAGGGGGTAACATGATTATTGGGCAAACTATGCAAGCTGGGCTCTCTAATGTTGCTCCCAATCCTGGTGGGATACCTCCTGCAGCTCCTGGCACCCCCACAGGAATGGCTAAAAGCACTGCCAATACAGTGGCACAAAGTCTGCCAAGGACTCCAACACCAACCACGAGTGGAATCAGAGCAACTTTGACTCCTACAGTTTTAGCACCTCGTTTGCCTCAGCCACCTCAGAATCCAACTAACATTCAGAATTTTCAGTTACCACCAGGTAAGTCAGAAGATTGAGGGGTTTTATTTTGGAAGTGTATTTCTTGCAGGGAGGAAGGAATCCAAGTAAGATTCTGTGCCATTTAATTCTGAATTGTGGAAAAGGCATTACATGTAACAATGAGAATGGTCTGGTGTTGAGTAGTAGTAGCATAGTAGCATCCCACTACTTAGCGTCTGATTTTGGGTGACCAGAAAGTCTTTTCAGCAGTAATTGAAAATAATTCTGCCTGGTATCTTTGTTCCAATGTGAGTGTAGATGAAGCTGCAAACTGCCAAAGTGTGACAATGGAATATTACCCAATAAAATGTTGTTATTTCATTAGCACAAAAGGCATTTTGACTTTTCAGGCGGTTTTGTCAGGAGTTTGTAACCTTTATGTGCTGCTCGGTTCCCTCCTGTCCCTGCGTGCCCCCAGTACCACAGAGCTCTCGTGAACAGAGAAGCAGCAGATACAACACAAGAAAACTACCTACTTTTGCTTTAAATACCTTCAAAGTGTGACTTAAAAACTCACAGATTTGAAGCTTATGATCATCTTTTTAGTCACTGGCATTCTGATACAAAAGGCAGACTTCCTATGTCCTTACCTCACCCTGTTGTGTCTAGGGCTGCAGCTTTTGTAGTAGCTTGTCTCATGCTTAGTGCTGAGCATCTCTGGACAAGGAATCTAGTCCTGAACTCAGTAGGTGAGTGAAAAGCAGGATGAGAAGTGTTTCTTTGCTCAAAATTGTTCTGCCCTCCTTAAATATCCTAGATTTGGGGATTTAATGTTATGTATTTGCTATTATTTTGAATCAGGCTTGTTGCTTGTATCCACTTTGACTTTCAGCTGCAAATACTTGTGTGAACCTACACATTACTTCCTGTCCTCCTAATAGTACATACAATAGCTGGATTCTTACTGGTTACTGTTTTCAGGGCAGTATGCAAAGAACAGCTAATTAAATTTTGCTAGTAACGCTGAAATCGGTGGTGGTTTTAGTGGGTGGTCTTAGTAAAATACAAGCGGTCTTAGTAATAACCCATCTCTTGGAACTCCTGCCCAACCTCAGAGCAATGCACCTGTCACATAAAGTAGATCAGGAATTACGTATTGTGTTACTAAACACTGTGTTTTTGTGTAATGTGCTATCTGTGGTCTGTGATGCCATGTAGTTTGATGAAGTCTATCAAACATTCTGTGTATCCAAGTACTAACTGGTATAAATATTCCTCTTTCTTTCTTTTTTTTTTTTGCTGTTGAAGATTGTTCCATATATGAGTAATTTGAATGACATGTTGCTAATTTAAAAAATAGCAGTAAAACTCGGATCTTGAAATCCCAGTGCTTGATATTGAAGCCTGTAAATTGATAGGTTGGAAAAGCCTTCTTTTATTTATTGCCATAATGTATCAAAGGATTGATCCAGTTTAGTCTATTGCCATTTATACCTACATTTTTTGTTAATACTGCATTATAAACCTGATTATAGGGGAAAATACTACTGTGGAGTCCAGTGGGACCTTTTTTCAGGTAGCTTATGTTTTCAGAGTGCCACAGCATACTGAAATGTGTTACTCTTAGAAGCAGCATTGCCAGTCCTTAAGCAAAATTGGACCATAAATTGTTCCTTTGGAGTTCTTGATAGATCAAAGTAAAACAATACAGGTTCTAAGCACTTGGATTTTTATTAAGCACTTTTTTGTCTGTCCTACACTTAAAGAAATATTTATAACTTCAAAAGAATAAGCATGACTTAAGCAAGTATATGTGACTGGATATATAGAATTTGGAAACTGAGTTCGTGCATGATAAGACAGACTTAATATTGAAAAGGGGTTTTTTTTTAGTAGAACTGATTATTTTTCTTTTACATTGCTTTAGTTTGGTTTTTTTATACTTTGTAAAAGTACCCAGCTTTGAAAATGCTTTGCATAAACCATTTCTTTCAAAACACTTAAGAACTGATGGATGCTGGGCTCTTACAAACATCTCTCAGGCGCAAGGTCCAAGCACCTCTGCAAGTTTGGCCACGTGCAACTGCTGTGATCTTCAGCAGAGTGCAGGCACATTCATAGTGAAAGGAGTGGATGTGGCTGTGCTTTTGAAATTGTATTTTAAATGACAGCATCAGAGGCCAGAGTTTTGGAGGCAGTTTGGTAGTGTGAAGCTGCAGTGCCTGTGTGCTGTGCACCTACTGCATGCATCGAATTTGCATTCACGAGTTTGTTTTTAAAAGTCAGTAGTGTGTGCTAGTAAGAGTTTCTAAGACAGCGCTTGAAATAGTTTGAAATCATACACTGCGCACACAGCTTTTTACAACAAGAATTATAAACACTTAGAAAGAAAATTCTGATGGAAGGTTTGACCATGACAGCACAGGTTTTACAGTTATTTTCTTATCCAGAATTACTGTTTCTAGCTCTCCAAAATACAGTTACAGTGTCACATGCATGGAAAGCAGAATATAAAATGTCAGCAGGAGTTACTAAGCTGTGACTTGAAAATTAGGAACCTTTCAAGGTTTCAAATGTTTTCTTCAAAAGAGCGCATGGAGAATAAACTCCATCAGTGGTCTTTAAAACAGATTACTTTTAGAATAATGCTTTGTATCTTATTAAGGCAATTGTGCAACAAACCTTGACTGACCGAATTGGAATGTTTGAAGAGCCAGTGGGCCATAATTGTTGTGACCTTACTGGATTTTGGTATATTTCTTCTCCAAGGAACTGGACTATTGAGAATACCTGTGTATTAATGATGGTCTTTCACTTCTGACATCTTTGAGGAGAAGACTGTTGTGCTTAGTCTTTTCTTCAGGAGCCTGTGTTTGGATCTTTGTGCTCCAGTTGGACAGATTTGGGTAATGAAGGTCCCAAAATAACCCTATTTATACCTTCCTAGAAAAGACATGGAAATATTGTGAGATGATTCTGTAAGGGGGTGGGAATACAAGTTTATACAATACCTCCTTAAGGATGTGACACTAGTGAAACTGACTGGAAATAAATTGAATGAAGTTTGTTGTTTCTGAGCACTTCAGTAACAAGAAATGTATTACGTACAATTATATGGTAAGAGCTAGAAAATCAGTTGGTTTATTAAAGCAGTGAGTCAGTCTTCCACTGTTAGAGGTGCTCAGTAAAGTATAACTGGAGTTATGCCCTAAAATTTATCTTTTGCATTCTAAGAGTGTAAAGTGTTTAGAAGTCATTGCTGACACAGGGTAGAACTATCTTGTTAAATGGCAAAACTTGGGTGCTTTGAAACAATTTTTGAAAATCCCGTCTTGTCCAGCAGTGCTGTAGTACAAACGCAGCATCTGTGAGTTTATGCATACTTAGCAGTACTGTCAACTTGGGGTTCAAAGATGTGGTTTCTCTTTTTGCAAGTTTGTGTTGCTACTCTCTTCTGCTTTATCTTTATGCACAAACATCTCATAATAAGTTTTTAAGCTGAGTGCTTAGACGAAGAAGCAGATTGATGAGTGCTGAAGGTATCCGGTAAGAATAGTATAGAGCAGGTAGGTCTGGACAGTTTTCTCTACTAGCTTAGGTGAAATTGAAATCTAGAAACTTTCACTTCCCTCTGTCCCTCTCTTTTCTTTTACCTTCTGAGTGACTGTTAGTACTTATGAAAATTTGGTGGCTTGGCCATAAAGACTGGTATTTTCCTGATTAAATACACTTTGGTGACATGTAGTCCTGTTGAAGATAGCAGATAGGGTGGCTTGTCTTCATGGGTTCTTTTTTAACTTCTACAGTCATGACCAGTTTTCCCACTAGCAGTAGAGCAGTTCTGCAGCTGTTGTAGAACAGAATTGTTTTGCCTTGTATCTAAAAATAAAACCTTTTTGATTACTTTCACAAAACTCAGTTGGATCTGCCAGTAGCTGATGATAGGGGATGAGACTATGAATTTCTTCATTGCTTGCTTTCTGGAGGGCATCTCATGTGCCTCTTCTGTGGTGAGGACAGGATGGGCCTTTTATAGACTGAGAAACTGCTGGGGTCCCTGTAACAGTGCAACATTCCAGCGTTCTGAAGTCTACCAGTGGTTAAAATTTACTGCTGGTGCTTTCCAGAAGCAAAGAATACCTGAAAGAGCATCAGTGCTGTACATCTGCACATCCTGGAAGATGTTCTACATGAATATGCATGCTCAAGGTTTTCTTCGTGGCCTTAGAGGCTCAAAACTTCATTTGGTGTTAAATGGGAGCTTTTTTGTAGAATCCGATTGTTCTTTAGCTTGTGTTCACTATCCAAGAAGGATTTGAACTTAGGCCATGGTTATGGTGGCTTTAGAATGGGAAAACTACCTGAACATATGGTTTAAAGCATGGTTTTCGGTCCTTTTGACTTGAGCAGTCATACTTTTTGAAGCTGGAGTAACTGAAAAATAACTTCTGCAATAGTTTTATTTCCTTCAGTTGGGAGTTGGGGTGGTAGGTGGTTGGGCAAAGGAGAGTGTATAAAAATGGAGAAGGGTGGCAACTGAGAAGAATCAAATCAAACAATTTGTGTTACTTTTTTGTACTGAATGCCTCATTCTTTGGGTTGCCTTGTACTTGAAACATGTACCCCAGAAGTCCCCAAAGTAACTAGGATGTAGATAGATGAGGAAGTCATCAGAATTCCATTATATAAGGAATACAGAAAGGAACAGAAGAAATACTATGAAGTAGTGGAATGTGGTTGTTTCTATTTCTCACTGACTAGTAAGCGAGTTCAAACATATCCTCATTATAGTTTCCCTGTATGTTCCATGTGCTGCCAATATTATGCCTGTTAACTGTGTTGGCATGGCTCGATTTTGTTAAAAATAATGTCTGCAATGCACCGTGACAATGGGGGCTTCTTAGAGTACTTACAGTATGTTTTACTTTCAAAGCATTTTACAGACTTAATCCTTGAACCATGCCTGTGTGGTTGGTAAATAAAGTAGTATGAACTCTGCTTTAGAGCTGGGGAAAAGAGCAAGTTAGAGAAGTTCTGACATGCCCAAGGCCATGCAGGAATCAATATTTTGCCAGGATTAGAGCTTGGGAGTCCTATACTTGGCATGTAAAGCAGTATCTGTCTTTGTGGAAGATAACTGTGGATCTCTTCTGCAGAACTCTTCTGGGTGAGGGGTGGATTTTATGTTCAAATCATGCATCAGCAAAAGGAACATTCTGCTTTATTTGGAATCTGCTACATCAGATCTGCCATATGTCACCAGACTGAAAGTTGTGTTTGTTCGCATTGCAACTTCCATAACTGAGGACTCCTGCATGCTTGGCTTTGTACCCCAGAGAACCTGAGGCTCAGAGAGCTGTGCAATAGGGTTTTTTTGTTCTGTTAAAGAGTATCTTGATGTTGTGCACATCTGATAAGACTATGTCGTTAAGTGATGGGATCTAATGGGAATATAATTGTGATTCTGTTAAGCTATGAAAGCTATTAACTCTGATTACATATTGTTCAGTTCTGTTATGAAAAATACTGTTCCCAACAGCCTTTGGAAGTGCGTGTATGGATATGTCTGTGTGATCTTCAAATGGTGATCTTTCAAATGGGGGTTTTGGGTATCCCTAAGCTTGTGATAAAGATTTGGTCAATAACCAGAAGTGATTTATTTCTTTTGAGCCGTTTTGCACTCTGCAAGAAGTTACATGTTTTCCATTCCTGAAAATCTAGCAGGTTGCATGTGAAACCTTCTTGGTTTGAGGGCCACAAATTTGAATGTTGTCCAGAACTTGAATCCCTTAACTAACACAGGATGCTGCAGCCAAGTTAGCAAACTGAGGTGAAAATGCATCAGTTTCGTGCACTGATAAGACACAAATTATATCACAAACTCTTCAAATGAAGTGTTTTGGTGTACGAGAACTCTTACTGTTGTTTGTCTTCCCTGTTTTGGAAAATGATATGTAAATATAATTCTAAAAAGAATTATGAAGTAGTTCTGGAACACAGTTGAAATACGGCTATTAAAACTATCTGGGTTCAAGGAAAGAGAACATACTGGTGTGTGGAAAGGTTGCTTTATGTAAAAACTCTGTGATCAAATACAGAGTCTGCTCAGAAGGAACTGGACATAGAAGTCACTTAACACATTAAACATCTTTTGTTAGTATATGCATTTTTTTGTCAGAAATATTAAAAATCAGCATTTTTACCTGAAAATAGCTACTCTTGCCAAGATTATTGTTTGTGTTGAAACTTCATGAATGTTTATAACTCTATTTGTCTGCCTAAATCTTCTTGAATTTGTTGTCATTGCTTCATGTAAAATAACAGGGCTTTTGCTAGTTGGAGGACTGTTAGCAAGTTTAGCTTTATGTTAGGCACATAATCTCTTGTGAAAAAAAGATTTGAAGAGGTAGTGGCATGAAGAAAAGAATTTTGAAAATACTGTTTCTCTCAACTGAAGGCAATGATAGAGAGGAGATTTTAGTCATGGTTAATAGACAGTTATTTCAGGTGTATTTTGAACCCTAAAGCTCTGTGTGAAGGAAGGCCAAACTCTAGGGAGAGTTGCTCATAGGTGACAAAGGGCTTTTTCTGTTCCTGTGTGCGTATAGTTGTATCAGCCCTCTTGCATCTGCTTCCTCGTAAGAGAAGCAAAATTGCTGATACAACCTGTACACAGACCAGGCTGTAATTAAACAGGTTTAAAGATTATCTGATCATCCATATTTCAGATTAGATGAGGCCTTCTTTTTTTTTTTTCATTCAGACCATGGACATGTGAATAGAACTTTTTGGTTGTTTTAAACCTTCTAGGACAGTTTTACCTCAGCTTACCCTGGAAATTTTTATCCCAGTTCTAATCTGTGGGAATTTCCTCCCAGAAATGCTGGTTGTCTTCTGGAGGTGCAGGTGTCTCAAGGAACTGAGAGCCAGTATTTTACCACAAAGCCTCCTGTCTTGGAGTAATTTTCTTCAGCTGTCTTTAGCATAATATTTAATGTAAAATACAATAGTTGTCCTTGAGGTCTTATTTATGCCTTTAAGGTTTTTTTTAAAGTACAGGATATTTTTTTGTGAGAACAAAACATTGATTATTGTCGCTGTATAATGGTATAGATTATCAGTAATCAAGAAAGAGCTGATAATTATAAGGAATTGGTACACCTGCTGAGCACCTCAGTAGAGCTGTCTTTAAGGTGTTGTACAAATGTAGCTGATCTTTGGGTCTGTAGCTGTTGTCAGACTCAAAATAACTTTTTAAAAAGATGAGTTTCTCTACTTAGATTACCAGTAATCAGAAAGTTGCACTTTGAACATCAAAGGTTGATTCTCAGCAAAATGCGTGAATGTGTTATAAAACAGGTTAAATAGGGATGGTGCTTTTATTGTGTATTTGTACAGAATTTAGTGCAAGGTCCAACTCAGATACCAAACTCTTTTTGTGGGATTTGGAAAAGTATATTGATGAAAGTAAGTAACTTTTTGCCATGGTAGATCTCTGTTTATAAATTTGAATTGTAACTTATGAGTGCTGCATTTCTTAATTTTGATGCTTTTTCCCTTAAAATGCATTACTAAAATGTATTTTTTTGTAACACATAACCAGTACCAAGACAAGGAATAGCATAAAACTCACAGCAGTGTGTAATATTATTTTACATGACTGACATGACTGTCCTAAGATTTGTATTGAATTGAGGAACCCTCTCTTGTAAAAATGGTCTAACTTATGATTGTAACTTGATTAATACATGCTTCCAGAGTAGCTGAACTGTTAAAAGGTATCACAGTGCTTTTGTGCAGAATAAAGCACGTGCTGGATAGACTGTGCTGACAGCCAGTGCAGTTGAAAAATGTGTGCTCTAGATAGCAGAGTATAAACAAAACCCAAGCAATGAGGTGTGGTGCCATGCTCGAGTCTTTCTGAGATGGTTTGGGGGGCAGCAAGGCTGTATTAAGTTGTCTGCACACCTTCCTTCAGTTTATTAATCAAATATTTCTGTAAGGGAGGGTTAGATTTAGAGCCTCTCTCCGAACGTAATAACATCAGGTGCTTTCAGCCTAAGTGGTGGTGTGGCGAGTGGGACCAGTTGTGCTCACATGAGTCAGAAGTGCCAGCTCCAAGGAGTAGCACTGAGGAGTTGCAGCACCTGTGGCAAAAGAGTCGATGGAGGGGACTGGAAGAGTGTTTGTGGAGGGATCAGTGTGGGAGAAGAGATCTGGAGTAGGGAGGCTGACAGTGACTAAACTCTGTAGAAGTTAAAAGACAAGCATGAGGTGTTATTACTTTTTAACAGACATGTGTGCAGTCATGTTTGCAGTAGTATTAAGGGTGGATTGGAAGAAGATAGAAGTGTTCATGCACTGAGCTTCAACCTGTTAGTTCCTTTCTTTCTTCCTTTTTACCAGTGTATTATTTGATTTTCTTTCTTTCCTTGTCCTCCATGGGGGAGGGGGAGAAAAGGCACTAATTATTTATAAGTGTTAGTCAGACCCAGTCATTAAGCTTAGTCATTACTCAGGACTGTGCATTTGATGGTTAGTAAAAATCAAAACGAAACCTGATTTTGTTGAAAAGCTTTCTAAATTCAAGCTTACAGGTGTGAAAATAATTCTGATTCTGTGTTCAGACTAACTGCAAAAGCAGAGCAATTTACTAAATGTTGCTATCAGCCAAATGGCATGTAATATCATGTCCCCGTTGATGGTTTGTATTGAACTTGCAGGCGTAGTGTTTGGCATATTCTCAAAGCAGAGTAATTCTGTATGGGCAGTGAGAGAGGCATGAACTCACAGCGGAGGATGTGGAGCGAATGTTTCTGCTGAGGCTGCCTGGGGGAGCTGTCAGTCGGTGGAATTGTCCATTTCTGGTCTCCACAGCCCCGGGTGAAAAGGTGGCATCAGCAAGGGGTTTTCTCACTGCTAAAATTACAAAGAGTGTACACCTGGAGTAGGGTATTCACAGTGGGGAGAAAGTAAAGAAAAGTGTTCTTTATGGCTTCTCATGTGCTTAGTTGTTTTAGGCTGTTGTGTTCTGAAGGAAGAAAACATTGATTTAGAGCATTACTTCTCATTAAGTATTTCTGTACAGCCTGTGGTAATAAATGCAAAGTAACTCGGCCATTCCCATTTCTTCAAGTGCTTGAACAGTACTAATGTTGACACACCTTGGTACAGACAAACTGTCACAAATGAAGACAGGTTGAGTTTTAAAACTTCCTATTCAAAATAACTGATGTAAAGAATTAGTGACACTTTATTTTGTGTCTTCCTTTCTCAAACCCAAATCTGATTTTGGTATAACCACTTTGTTGTTTGATCTAAGTATATTGAAATTAATGGCAGAGCTAAATCTGAATTGCTTGGAGATCAATAATTAAAGCAATTGGTTTAGCTCTTGATAGTGTTTTTCTTAGCTGTTTTGACATCAGACAGATTTGTGTGATGATTGGGTTCCAATTTGACAGAGCACTCCGGTGTTTTGGCTTTGTATGCTTGACTAGAAAGGAATGTTAACACACTTTCAAGGAATATAGCTTTCCAGAGAAGTCAAAATAGTTTCAAATCACATTGTTGTTGAAGCATTTGTCAATCGTTGCTATATAAAATGATGTATTTCCCAGAACAATTCTTACACACCTTTTCAAATGAACAGGTAAGATTTTTTTCCATATGGGATCACTGTTAAATGCAGTGACTTTTTGGCTTTCCAACATTCCAACGTTATTCCTTTAACTATATTCTTAAAAGGTTTGTGAACCAATATTTTACAAATGATTACTTCTTCACCATTTAGACAGTACAGTTGAGTTGGGTTGTTTGAAACTGAACTCTTGCATAGTAAGAGTAAGGAAAAGCTTTTAAAATGAAACAGAGTTTTTTGTCTGCTGGCTCTTGTAAGAAAAACCAAGCAGTTTTTCATAATGTGAACTTTCATACTTGGTCTGTACAAAATGCACTTTCTGTGCACTGCAGTGAGGATTCTTGAGGATATTTGCAAACATATCTTTCACCTGTGTTGGCAACAATGATAAATCAGCTGTTGAAGAATTAATTTTCCTGAGACCATAATGGCTGGTTGAAGTCTGAATGTGCAGGTTGGGGAGAGTAGTGATAGCCAACACTGAAGTGCTGCAGTAAACTAATGCTGTACCAAAACTTGTAGGCACTGTGTCTGGGTAGAATTCTACTTTACTCCAGTGTGACATGAGTTGAAAAGGAAATGGAATTTGCTTTTGTAGTTCTTGTCTAAAACTCTGTGCCATGCCAGTCTTCACTGTGTGTAGTATTTAGTGCTTGTCAGGAGAGACTCCAAGTACTTTGTGTTAGAGATGCTCTGAAACAACACCTGACAGTCGTGCCATGTTTTTTCATGGTAAATTGTAGCTCACCTTCAGTGCAGCAGGTGCTGAGCATTTAACAGGTCCTTTCATTGGGCACAGTGTGTCCTATGTGCTCAGCACAGCTCTGTGCAGAACCTCAGCCTCATGGCTTTGGGGTGCCCATTACTCTGGAACAAGGCATGAGGGAATTGGTGCAGACTCTCAGGTTGCTCCAGTGTGCTGGACAGCTCTGTCACTGCCTGGCAGGGAACGTATCTACTACTACCACCTTGTGTTTGTACAGCCTGACCTCATCGTGCCAGTGCAGGGCAGCCACTTGTGGAGCAGCTGAAGTCTCACATAATCATGGGGTTGTTCTGAGCTGGGGCATTTGCTGATACCTCCTGATTCCTGCACTATGGAGACTTCTCCTTAGGCACTGTGCTTTATCCTTGTGGGGCTAAGGTGTCTTCATACAAATAATGAAACAGCAACGTTTGTTGATGAAACTTGAGAGTTTGGATTGCTGATGAGGTCAAAGGCTTTGGCAAGAAAGTTCAAGTAAATTTTTTCTGGACTTGTGCAGCACAGGTCTCTGGAGATTCTAAGCACCTAAACTTAAGTATATCTGCAGTGGTGCATGTTTTTCCTCAGGTACAAAGTAGTGTGTCTTCAATAACATCTAATCCATGTTCTGTCCTACTCATCTTGATTTGTAATCCCTGTTTCTCATGAGTTGATGTGTAGATGGTCCTTCATGAGCTGCTACACATCTGGTTTGTTACAGATGCTAGTCTTTAATGTGTGTAAATAATTTAAATCTGCTAGAAATTGTCTGGTGTTAGGGAAGATTTCCTTAATTACCCAGATTTTCGTGGAGCTGCAGTGGTCTAGTAGACTTCAATAGGTTCTTTCTGCTTTTCTTGGGCTTTCATTCCTGTAGAGTAGGAGTTTGTCCTGGTGGATCAGTTACTGTAAGAGGAGGAATGGTGGATTGTTGGACAGAGTTGGTGTCGGTACCAGGTTATCTTTTCCTTTTCTGCAGTAAGGGACCCTGTCACACAAATCACTTATTCTGAAAGCTCTTCCTGTAGTTTGTATAGGCAGCTGTATTTTTCTCCAGCTCTCTCTCTGGTATTCTGGCATTTTTGTATTGGAAAAATATTAGAAACTTTGTCCTTTTGTAAGGGTTTTGTCATTCTGAGGTCCCTGTGTAACGTGATCCAATCACTTACAGAGAATGGACTCATCCCCTTTGCTTTAGATGGTTTTTGTGGTGTGTGTGATAACTTGCATAACCTTACACACACGTTTACTTTCTGTTTTGTTGCAAGAGAATCTCTTCTGACAATACCAAAAGGATACTTTCATAAAGCTTTCTCTTGCTAGTATGGCACAGCCCATTTAGGATTACTGTCAAATTTTTCTGCCATGTCAAATGTTTGCAGCATCTTGCCACAAATGAGTGTGTGCTCAAGAGCTTAAGGCCCAAAGGGCTTTGATGTGAAGATAACCTCTTAGTGAGCTTCCCTGGCAAATCTAGTTAGGATTTGAAGATTTGTCAGACGTCAGTGGACTGTATGATCAATAACCTTCTTTTCTAGAGGTGTTTGTAAGGACTTTGATTTTCTGCGCCAGAAGCATCAGTTCTCTGGTTATTCTTTCAGGCTTGGACATTCTTTCTGAACACCAGCATGTGTGTCTATTGATTCCTTGCTGCCTAATAGTTCTCCCTGACCCCAGTTGTTTTTTCTTGGGAAGTTTTTCAGTTACTTTTTTATATTAAGAAGAGAACTTCTTCAGGAGACTAGAAGAGGATATTCTCCGTGCACTTTCAAGATATTATATCCATTAATTCTTCTGTCATGTCTCAGAAAAAAAAACAACTTACTAGAAGTCTAGGTTCTTAGTTCTGACTTGATCTGGATTAACCATGAGCTATATTGTGAGTAACAAGCAAAATCTGCAAGCTTGAACCTTCTGTTCTTCTGTTCAGTGTCTGCATCAGAAAGAGAGATGATGTCACTTGGGATTGGATAGGATCCTGTGCAGGGTTTGTGTTTCACAGGCAAGAGTTTTGTCCTTGCACACTGGTAAGCCAGTGACAAGCGTGGGCACACCTTGCTGTGTCCTCTCATTTAGGTGCTTGCTGACTGGAGATGGAGTCCTTCAGTGTGTCCCCTGTGGTATGGATGGAGTCCCTGAGACATGGAGCAGCATCCTGAGAGGTGGCACTGGGATACGCTGCTGTTGGAGTGGCCTCCTGTTGGGTGTGGCTGTCAGAGGGGACACTGCTGGACTGTGCACTTCCTAAGAACACTGATCTGAAGGTGCCTGCTGTATCTGCAGATAGTTTTATCTCCCTCACTGGGAAGTCCAGCTCCTGTAAATGTTATTAATCAAGATTTACCAGTTATCAGTGAAAACTGATAATAAAACAGGAAACCGTTTTGGTTTGGTTTATTTTTTGGATGTAGGGGTACTCTAGCAACAAAGTTGTATGTCTTTGGAATTACACAGATAATCAGAGTGGTCTGCAAAAGCTACAAAATATATTATTAATCTTCCTTATCGTTCTGTTAAATTTTTTCTCTAGTCTTTGTTAAGCCATGTTTCGAAGAAAATGGGAAGAGGGAAGCATTAGGAAAAAAGTCTGGTTTGTGTTTTTCTGATATGTCCTATGGCCAGAGCTCTTCACTTTTTATTCCAGTGCATGATTTTACACATTTTATTAATTGAAAAAACACCAACAAAGAAAAAAAACCCCAAAGCACAACACTTTATAAATGGAAATGTCATTAGCAAATGGGAATACAAATAAGCAAGAGGCAAAGACAACACTGTAGAATCATGTAGCTACATCATATAATGATGGCATTTTCCATCCCAAACAGTCTTGTAAACAGGAGTGGTCTGGGAAGGTCTCCACAGCAAGCAAACACGAGGTGACCATTGTGTGCTGGTCAGGAACACAAGTCTTTTTGGCATCAGGAACAGCCAACTGAGTTTTGTTAATCCTTCATTTGGATTGAATTGTTTAATTCAAACTGAAATATGGGCGTCTTTCAGGATTCTCTTAAGCCTCTAACTTCTAACAAAAATGGTAATTAATTTTAATTTTAATTAGTTTTTTAATGAGAGACTTGGAAAGAATTCTTGAATGTTTGCATTTTTAATAGTGAATATGATTTTAGAGTACACGTGATCAGACTTTCTAGGGAAAAGAAGGCAGAGAGATACTTAAAATGGCCAAGTTTTATTGTCACCTTTTTCTAATTGAATGTTTCCAGTGATCTTTATTAGCTGTTTGGTCTCAAATAGTAATTAATCCATTAATCCAGGAACAAAAACCTGGTGGATAAAACAGAAAGATGTTTTTCATCTTTATATATGTTGCTGAATTTAATTGAAACAGTGAGATAAGTTACACAATTCTAGCTGTCTTCTAGTGCCTGTAGTCACTTCTGACCTGGTTCATTCAGCATTTGCAGCCTTATGCATTGGGGTTTGAGATTATGATACTTACCTGTATTTCAATATTTAAAATATAAGTTCTGGAAAGAAATTTCTTTTTCTACATATGCGGCTGTCAGCCCTTCCTCTTCTCCATTGTTGCAAATTGTTAACTGACGTTCATGTATGGATGGAGAGAGGGGGTGTTACAGTGCAACAGTGACTTTGTTTAGAAGTAGGAGATAAATGGGACTTTGTTTTTAATTCTTAATCGAGTTATCTCCAATGACCCTTCTGAACTTCACTGAAAATCCACTTAATGCCAACTTGGGTATAGTTTTGGGTTAGTGAGTTCGTTTTTTAGCTAATTGGGTTGGAAAAGAGTCTGTAATTGGGCTGGGGGGAGAGAAGCTCAGAGAACAGCTCCATCTCCCTTTTTAAAGAATTCCCATCAAGGCAAGGCTGGAGGGGTGTTTTGTGTTCAGTCAAAACTTCCTTGCCTGTAGTACTGGAGAACTTCTGCACGGAATTTTCAAGTTCATCACATTCTGAATTTTTATGCCTTTTCCAAAATCACCCATACACCAACAAGCTAACGTTCCAAGCAGGTAAAATTTCTCGTATCATCATGTTGCCATTAAAGTTTATGCAAGACTAGTCAGATGGTAGTAATTGTCTTTATGTTTATATGTAGCCCATGTGTACAGGAATTTATCAGTGGTAGAGCCTGATTTAATGACATGTTAGAAACTATATAATTGAAAATAACTATGTCTCAAATTTGAGTGGGAATGAAAGAACTATTTAAATAGGGACAGATATAAATGTGGCTTTGTATGAGTTACTTTTTTATTATGACTTCAATACTTGAAAGCAAGTACTTCAGACTTCCCATAGTTAGAAATCTAACAGGGTAGTGCTTAGAGTCAGGGTTTGAATTACAAATGACTGTTTTGTCTGTCTGCTGCCAAAAATTGAACTTTCTTGATATGTTTTCCAAAGCTCACATTAATATGCTTTTCAACTGTCTGTTTGAGCAGTTGTGCTATGTTAATGTGTAGGCATGTTCTAATTTTGCATGTAGCTCAGGGAGAATATTTCGTTGTTCAGATGTTGTGCTTGCACTTCAGGGGTATTGAACCTTCACATTGTGGTTATTTCCCCTCTTTTCTCTCTCCTCATTCATATTTTGGGGAGCAAAGCAGTAAGTTGACAGTACTGCTGTGCAAGGGGTGTTTTGGTGTGTGGTGCAGACACATTGCTGAACCTGATGTGTGTGTTGAGCTGGAGACAGGAACAGGTACCACAGAGCTCTGGGCTGTATCTATATTTACAGCATCTGCCTGATGCTGTAAAAGTTCTCATGTGCAGGTGAGGTGCCTTGGCTTGGTGCTTTCAAATAACTTCAGTCACTTTTGAGACTGAGAAAGATGTTTAAACTCACCCCCCATCCAAAACTAGGCTTAGTATTTCTAATGTTGCTTCTGTAAGGAAAAAATATATAACTCTTTAAAGAATTTGGGTGGTACGTTAACTTTAGGATATCCTAGGAAACCCCCAAACTGGTGAATTTTAGGAAGAAGAGTTTGTTATGGGCTGTCAGTATAATTCTGTGGTATTTAAGGACTTCTGAGAGCGTGGGCATTGGTAATTGCATGGGGCCTTTTCAATTGCTAGAAACTAAATAGTACTCAACAAGCCTTAATATTTGATGTTGACTTGAAAATAGCTCCTCTAATCAGATTTCCACTATACCAATGATTTCAGTTATACTAATATTGAAGATTTCCCCTGATTCAGCGTTTAGCTGCTTCAGCTGATGACAAAAATGGGCAATGTGAGTTCATTTCCCAAGATTTTATGTTTGCACTTTGAAGAGGATGCCAGGGTCTGTTTGTGCAGGAATGAGGTTGATGTAGTAGCAGGTCATTCTCTAGTCTTTAAAATGTTCAATTTCTCTGCCTTTTGTCAGTAGCCCCCTACCCACAGTGTGAGGCTGACGGTGAGAAAATAATGATGTTTCTAATGAGCAGCCCACAGGATTAAGCTCTGTGTTCACTCTTAAGGTCTTTAAGTTCTCATAAGATGTGGTGGTGGTGGTGTGTACCTTTAAAGGAAATACTTCTCTGTCCATAAGTTACAGAAGCAGACACCTTACTTTTTGGAATGGCTTGGAAAATAGTTTTTTGGACCTGACAGCTAAACAAAGAGTATTTATTTCTACAGTCTGAAAGATAATAAATAAGTTTCTCCCCCTCCTCCTTTCCTACAGAGGAACACTTTGAGGATATTTGTTTCCAGATATAACACTTGTCCATAGCACTTTGTGGGTCTCACCTTAACACTTTTAAATAAGTTGTGATGGAAAGTCACCTTTTGGATGTAAACTAGTTTAACATCTCTGTGTGACTCTGCTTCATTAAAAGAGAGTTAATGTAGAGAACGTAAGGAAAAAATTAGGGGCAAATCAAATAAGGCTTTTCTTTTGAACTCATTTTTATAGAAACCCGTATATGAATTTTTGCAGTTTACTTGTAAAACTGTCCAAGAAAACTGTTTAAGGCATTGTCTGTAAACATTTCAGCACTTCTCTAGGATAAAAAAGCAAATAAAAGCTTGATTCTTTTAAAGTAGTCATGCTCTGAGATGCAATAGACCACATCTCCAGATATTGTTGGGGAGTATGTATGGGCTTTTGATTCACTGAACAACACTTTAGAAATAACTTTCTGATTTCACTAGTGCCTCTTGATTTTCATGGTGAAGGTTCTTCCTGTAGTTGCTCAGAAAAGCCAACTAATTTTGAGTGCCCAGTCTCCATAGGTGGCTTTTTCAGAACTGATGAGGTCCTGAGGCTCTCAGGGACTGAGTGAGGCGTGCTGAGTGAAGGAGCTCTTGGCAAACAGTTCATGTTGTCCAGGTCCTGTTTGTGCCTTCAAGGAAGAGAGAGTCTCATCTGAAAATCTGCCTGTTAAAATCTGGTTCCCTATAGCTACTCAGTGGGTTTAAGTGTATTGATCTGAGTGACTGAGCAGGGAATGGCTTCCTCATTTCCCTCTCTGTTTTATTTTTCATTTGGGGTGTAACATGGCACAGTGCAGTCTGTTGCTGATGCACATGAGAGAGATTATGATTTTATAGCCACTTTCATTACTAAATTGGTTATGGGAAATTAATTTAGAACTTAGACAATTGTGTTGCTGTTGATGGTGAAGCCTAGGTTTAATTATTTTTCTTCCCTTCTTAAAGACAAAGTATTAGGAATTTTGCCTAACGGCAGGATTTTCTTGTATTTATAGTGTCTCACAAAACAAATTTCTTAGTAAAGAGCAGGTAGGATTTTCACAGGATTGCTCATTTTAACTTTTAGTCACATGGAATATTTGTGGTTGGGGCAGATAACTCATTGTGTTCTGATGCACACCATACTGAGCATTTAGATCGAGTATTTCTGAAATTAAGCCATTCTATACAAAATGCTGTAATGCAGCTGAGTATTTTGCTTTTATTCTAAACCCCTTTTGTTAGCTGCCTAGTCCTTCAGCGGTACATTAATTGCATATGTACCCAACTTGGATTAAAAAAAAACAAACAGAAAAATATGTTCTTTGATGTTTGCAAAGGATGTGTGTTCCGTGACCACTCTCTGTTTTGCAGGCATGGTCCTCGTGCGCAGTGAGAACGGGCAGCTGCTGATGATCCCCCAGCAAGCCTTGGCGCAGATGCAGGCACAGGCACATGCCCAGTCTCAGCCTCAGAACACTCTGACTCCTCGTCCTGCTACACCTACCAGTGCACCCCCAGTGCAGATATCCACAGTGCAGGTCAGTCCAGGAAGTTGTGATGCGAAAAACTGTAGGATTTATTTTTGTTCCCTGTGAAGAATACACGAGAAAGTGAGGTGTGATGTTAGTGATTTGAAGAAACTGTAGATCTAACTGGGGATATACAGACTTTTTATAAATTCATAGAATCACAGAATTGTTTGTGTTGGAGAGGTGTTGGAAGGGATCTTAAAGCTCATCCAGTTCCTGCCATGGGCAGGGCCACCTTCCGCTAGACCAGGTTGCTCCAAGCCCTGTCCAGCGTGGCCTGGAAGACTTCCAGGAATAGGGAGTCCACACCTCTCTGGGCAACCTGTGCTAGGGCCTCATCACCCTCACAGCCAAGAATTTCTTCCAAATACCTAATCTAAATCTACTTTCCACATGGCATAGGCATTGCATTTTGTTCCTAATTCTGTTACAGCTTGGCCATTACTCATCAAAAATATTTTTACATATCTGAATCTCATTAAGCTTAAGACTTTGATATAAAGAAGACCATATATGGTTAATGTGTACAACTCTTCTCCCCAAAATAAATATAAGGAAAAAAAAATGGATATGGATATAAGTACACTGAGATTTTGACAGTTGCATCAGGTTCAAGACTGAAAATCCTTCTCAGAGTTTTCTAGTGGTTCAGATGCATTCTTTGATATCTGTGATAATGGTAACTCTGCAGAATCAGAACACTAGATAAAGTAGATGGTATTCAACTATGGGCACTGATGTGTTTGTGGGTTTTTTTTCCTCTTCTCCAGGCTCCAGGAACGCCCATTATTGCACGACAGGTGACACCAACTACTATCATCAAGCAAGTGTCTCAGGCTCAAACAACAGTGCAACCCACGACAACGCTACAGCGTCCCCCGGTTGTGCAAGTAAGTGTGTAGGGAAGTAATGTGTGTGTGAGACTGCCAGGCACACAGGAAATGCAATTGCCCAGTGCAGGGAAGAAATACCTTCTGGATTAGCCTTTCTAAAACATCTGTAGGTCTCAGTGTATATTTTGGATGTACAGGTATAATTTTTTATAAGTATATTGTTATTATTTCATATTATACCTATACATATCTCTATTTAAAGGTATCCTGTTAGGAGTTTATATAATCACATAGCTGGCTGAAATAAAATACTTTATCCTTTTTGCCTTAAGAAAGTGACAAGAATTCCCTTTGGATTTGGGGCTGTGGTGTTATTCCTGTGATGAATCTGCAGCCCTCTGAATTCTGCAGCAAAATTTACAATTGCAAAGATGACTGCACTGGCAGCTTTCTCTTCCCCAAGCCTTCTCCCTTTCACATGAGTCTCTGCTTTGGTCTGTGTCCTTCTGGAGTCTGGTAACTCAAGGATAGACTGATGTCAGTCTGGGCTTGCTTGGAAATTTTTTTTTTGAGATGCTGAGAGTTTAAAAAACAGGGCAAGAATGTGAAATTCTCCACATGGCTTCCAGGCAGCAGTGATACAATATGATTGCTGTCGCCTAATCTGTCTGATTGTGCTTTCTTCATCCTTTGAGTAGACAGGATTAGAGAGTTTTAATTTAAAACATGCAGGTTTTGCTATGCATCCAGTTAACCTTTTTCCCCTCAGAGAGCCTTTCCCTGTCCCAGTGATCTTTCTAGATCTGAGAGTTAATTTACCTAACTGAGTCTCCTGAATTTGCACTGCTGTTATACAGGACAGAAAAAAAAAAAAAAATCATTCCATCTGCATATTTTGTGCTGTAATGAGCACACCATGGACTTCATTTATCCTGATTTCAAAAAAATGAGACAAATGAAATCCTTGTCTCCCTTAGTTTCTCTGAAAATACCAATAAAATTAGCCTTGGCAGCAGGGGAGCCTCCTTCTTGTGTATCTTTATATAAAGAGCAAGTTTACAAATGATCTGTGAACATTCTGAGTGTCAGTTGTAGCGTGGTAGGAATTTGTTTCTCAGACTGGGTTGTTAATAATTAGACTGTTGGAAGCCCATGAATGAGCTGTGTATGTGAGAAGATCTTGCTCACAATGGTGATTCTTTGGGGTTGATATTCTTCCTTCAAATTACCAATTTGTCTACAAAACTAGGAAAATGTTTTGTCCCATTGTTCATGACAAAGACCTTGGTAAGACCGGGGCTTTTGTGTCAGTTGTGCCTTTTTTAGAAATTCCTCCCTTTGGAAGTGACATGTAATGAAACAGGCAAAAAGATAAATTGAATTTACAGGCATTCAGCACTTGTTTTGGTTGTGTTTTGAAACCCCATTGGCTGAGATTATGGGATTTTATTTAGTGACCAAAAATCGCGCAATTTTTAATCAACTTTTGCGATTTCCGTTTCGAATGTTTTTAGTGCCATCTGGTGGCCGTTTCCTTCTACTGCACCAGACCGCACATGAGCGACTTATTTATAGCAGCTGTGAAAGGTGTTCTACTGCCCTGTGGCTCCTTTTCTGTTTGATGGCTCAGGAAAACAGGCTGCTAGTACGTTCCAAGGAGAATAATCCTGTGTTTGTATTCTCTGCAGCCTCAGATTGTTCTGGGTGGTTCTGCACAAACAACCGCGTTGGGGACAGCAACAGCTGTACAAACTGGAACTCCTCAGAGAACAGTGCAAGGGACAACGGCCACCTCCACTGCTGCCACAGTAAGATACTGATAAATGGAACATCTCTTTTTGTCCACTCACATGTGCATGTATGCATGGATGTGCATATATACACATACAGGTAAACGCAGATGGGAGTGGAGGTTAGTAAAGATGCAGGAATTCTGTGTGCTGTTGACCTTGAAAAGGTAAACTTTAATAGAACCATATAATTTACAAGGTGTGGATACAGGTCACTTGAATTTTGATAAGTGTCAAAGTGTTTTTATTTCTGTAACAGTATTAAAGCACTTATTTTAAAAAAATATATTAGATGGATTTTGTAGAACAGTGACTTGTTCAGCACTGTAGAGTAGAATAAGTATGAGAAGGGATAAGCAGGTGGCACTGATTCATTCAAGCTGCATGTTTCCAGGATTATAAAACAGGGAGAATCTATGTACTATGCACTGTGACACAAGAGCTTTACTATTTTTTGTCCTGCTAAAACACATTTTCCCATACACAGTGTGCCATTCTTGAAATACTTGGTGTTTCCTAACTTCATGAAGAATCATAATTTCTTAAATTTTAAAATAGAAATGTACAATACATATGTGTATGTAAAGTAAAATAATAATTCCTGTTAATAAGTCTGTTTATGTTTTAAGTGGTGAGGGGCATGCATCTCTAAGTCTTACTCTGAAGTGATGAGCTAAAGGACTTTATTTCACGGAGTATATGGTCAGATCATGTGTTAAGAAGAGTTCGTCTGCCTTTCTCTGACTGTTTTCCTTTTACCCTTCCATCTAAGGAAACTATGGAAAATGTGAAGAAATGCAAAAACTTTCTGTCCACATTAATAAAACTGGCATCATCTGGAAAACAGTCCTCAGAGACTGCGGCTAACGTGAAAGAATTAGTACAGAACCTGCTGGTAAGAAAAGTTCATCAAAAGTTGTAAAACACAGCATCTGGACAAATTCAGACTCAAAAACTGGGGTTTTGTGGTTTTTTTTTTTCTTCAGAGGATGGAGTTTATAAAATCTGAGCTAAATCAAATTAACTTTGCCTCTTCTGAATTAAAATAGGTGCATAAATTTCCATTAAGTTTATAACTGAGACATTACTGCTCATATTCATGCATGACAATATGAGTTCAGTTGAAGTGTGAGTAATGCAAGTAGTAGCTCTTTAAATTCTACATTTTGATAAAACAATGAATAAAAAGATGTATTATGTACTTTAGGGAAGACCCTATGGCTGGTGCATTAACTGAGTGTAGGAAATCACAAGTTTTTCCAAAAAACTGTTGCCTGGTGCTAATATAAAAGCTTGACATTTAATATTCATAGAATGAGTACTACTATTGCTTAGAGTAGTTGTTAGCAACCTGTAAGTTAGGGTAGAGCTGTGTATTCCAGATGTTATCACATAATAACCAGAGGTCTGTAGGTCTTGCTACTTGAAATTTGTGGTAAAATTAGTTACTACCATAAAGCAGTTGTTAACTAAAAATAGTGAGGGATGATAAAACCACTTACTTCCATTAAGTCTTACATTTTTTTTGGTGTTGAAAAGTTAATTTCTACAAGTTTGTTCATTTGGATTTTCTGTTTTAAAGGATGGAAAAATTGAACCAGAAGACTTTACCAGTAGGCTGTACAGAGAACTGAATTCTTCACCTCAACCTTACCTTGTGCCTTTCCTGAAGGTAATTTATCTTCACTACCCTTTCTTAATCTCTGTGCTTATGTATCAGCAGCAATGAACACAAGCACTCCTTTGCCATTATAGGTGGAATTCCAAAATGATGTTAAAGGAAGTTTTAAATGGTGCTTGGTTAGGCTTTTGCTCCATTAAAAACCACTTTTTGTGTCTTAGTTCCTAGAGTTTGTTATTGTGATTTTTTGGCACAGTCAGTAACGTAACTTCTACCGTGGTGACACATCATAGCTCTTTTGTGAGATCTGAAAAGTTTTCTTTCTGTGATTTAAACCACAAACGTATGAATTGATTTATTGCTCTCTTTTTAGTCTTACAAAGAAAACGAGGGATTCAGTGATACAGAAAACTGTACCTTTTGGCAAGTCTTTTGCCTGTGTTGTTAACTGGTTTGGATAAGCAGGAAATTTGTCACCTCTCAATAAGAAATGACATTTGTCATAAATTTTATAGTAGTTGGACATCTCAAAATAGTAAAACATTTACCATCTGAAAATCAGTGAAAGTACTACAGCATTAAATGGTAAGAATATAACTGCTTGGCTAAAGTATGATTAAGGGATGTAGTTGTAGGTGTGTGTTGACATTTCTGGGTTCTTAAATGCTTGTTCAACCTTGAGCTGTTCCTGAGGACAAAAATTGTTGCCATAAGAAAACAGGTAATTTAAGAAGCCACTAAAACACTGTGCTCTCTGTTGAGCTATTCTGAAATCTTCCCTGGTGTTCCAGTGCGACTTTTAAGCCATAGGACGACGGTCAAGGAAGGCAGCATGGGCTTGGGTTGTTAAATACATACCAGGGGTTCCAGGTAGGCTGCATAGCCTAGATGCCCATGATATCCAAAAGGTATTGTCCCTCTGTCCTGCTTATTAAATAGGAGCAGGTTGGTATTGCTCACCTGTCACCTTTCCTCAGGTGCACACAGACCGATCCAATGGACTGAAACGTGTCGATTCTTTACAGTTAATACTGTGTGAGTCAGGATTAAACAACTCAACAAAACTCTTTCCTTTCCCCTTTTCAGAGGAGTTTACCTGCCTTGAGACAGTTAACACCAGACTCTGCAGCTTTCATTCAGCAGAGCCAGCAGCAGCAGCCGACGACGCAGGCGACGATAGCCACGATCCCGTCGGCGGCGGCCGTGCTGCTGAGCTCCTCGGTGCAGCGCACGGCGGGCAAGGCCACTGCCACTGTCACCAGTACCCTCCAGCAACCCGTCATCAGCCTCACTCAGCCCACACAAGTTGGTGTCAGTAAACAAGGGCAGTCCACGCCACTGGTATGTGAGCTGAAGTGCAGCGTTTGTTACTGCACAGGAGGTTTTTTGATAGTACTTCTTACGTTGCTGGTTTAGCTCAATCAAAGATCTGAGAAAAAAAGTAAAACTTAAATTGCATCTTGATTAAAATGCTATTAGGGTTTGTTCTTCCCACCTGATTCTCGGATTATTTACAGTTCTTTTTTTTCCTTATTATTTGCAGGTTATCCAGCAGTCTCAAAAAGCAGGGGCATTGATAAGGCCTCCACAAGTAACGTTGACACAGACACCCATGGTGGCATTGCGGCAACCACACAGTCGTATTATGCTCACTACTCCTCAAATCCAACTGAATCAGCTTCAGACAGGTAAGAGGTCAAGATACTTGTCATATGCCATATTTGACAGCATTAGCTGAAGTGTGGTTTAGGGGTTGCTTGCCCAGAGAACTTGTTGATAGCCCATTCCTGGAAGTGTTCAAGGCCAGCCTGGATGGGGCTTGGAGCAGCCTGGGATAGTGAAAGGTGTCAGAGGGGTTGGAACGAGATGATCTTTAAGATCCCTTCCAACCCAGACCATTCTGTGGTTCTGTGAATGTCAGTTCATAAGTGCCCTGTTTGTACTACTGCTAAACTCTTCCAGTGTCTAGTGCTGTAGTCGCTCGGGGTACAGATCTATCAGGGCAGCATTGACAGTCAGAGAAATGGTTTGGGTGCTGGAATTGTGTGGGAGGGTCCTGTTTTTAGCTGGGTGAAATGCTGACAGAAGCTATTGAGGTCAAGTTTTTGTACCAGACCTGTTGCCATAACTACCTGTGACTGGCTTGCACATGTGAACTCCTATTGATGGAGTACAAATCCTGTCTGTCTTCTTGCAGTACCTGTGGTAAAACCAGCAGTATTACCTGGAAACAAAGCTATTGCCACTGTTTCGACACAAGTAGCTGCTGCTCAGAAGAATAAACTGAAAGAACCTGGGGGAGGCTCTTTTAGGTGAGGAACTGTATGTTTGTGCTTGTGCTGCTTGGGCAGCTGAACTCAGACCTTTCTGGTGCTGAATCTGTCTGGGGAAACTCACAATAACCTAGAGGTGGATTTTCTGGGGGCAGGTTTACTTCTTCATTAAAGACTTAAACAAACAGCACTGGACATACTCACGCCAGACTGGTTTTAGCATTTAGCTGGCACTAAACCTCATAAACAATTCCTGCCCAGACAAGCAAATGGAATTCATTCCTTCACTTCTCCCAGCTGTGCTTGAGTTACTCGCATGTACAGCCTGTCTTAGTGGTGAGGGCAGATTATTTTTGTTTTGTGGTAGTGATTTGTCTGGTCTCTTGTTCCTCAAGCTGTTTAAATATTACATAAGAAAGGATCTTGAAAAAACAGGAAGTACAAAATTAGTGCTCTTTGAAGTCAAAGCAGTAATGTCTCATTTACAAACAAATGAGTTGTATTTTACCATATCACAAAAGCAAATAAAATGTAAAATTAAGTATTCAGGTTTATGGTGGAATTCATTATATGCAGCTGTGGTATCGTAGCAATGTGTGCAGATAAGCCCTAAATCATATGATTATAATAAATTTTCCTTCCTTTAAGGGATGATGATGACATTAATGATGTTGCATCAATGGCTGGAGTCAACCTGTCAGAAGAAAGTGCTCGGATATTGGCAACAAACTCTGAGCTCGTGGGCACATTAACAAGGTCCTGTAAAGATGAAACCTTCCTTTTCCCAGCACCTTTACAAAGAAGGATATTAGAAATAGGTATGTTCTTTTATCTTGAACATCAGTAAAAACAAATTTCACTACTCTTAGGTTTACATTGGAGGCATTTTCCATGGAAACTGGTTTGAATAATTAAAAGTTGCTGGAGTCATTACCTTCTGATATTTTCTGGGATATTCAGATGCTTGTGGGCAATCATTTGTCTTGTGAAAGTAGAATAGTGTCAAGGAATAGCAAACATAGATTTGCCTTCTAAAGTGGTGGCAATTCAACATCAAAACTACTCAACCTGGCTGGAAGTCTGACTGTATAAACTGATAAGGTGTAACAAGCGTGACACAAACAATGAAGTAAGTCCGGAAGCACTTTTATCAGCTTTACTTAGTAATTTAGAATTTAGGATGGAACAAAAAGCAATCTTGAATTCTTTGTTAGGCTGTAGTACACAGCATTTATTAATAGATTGTCAGTTTTGTTAAACTAATAGGAATTTTAGTATGTATGTAATTTCCTGTTTAATCCTAGTCTGAGAAAAACCTGAAAGTCATAATTAGCAAAAGGCATTTAAATTTCTACGACTGAGGTTATACTCACATTTAGCTGTATTGTAAAATGTTCTTGTACAACCCACTTATGTCCTGATTATAGGTAAAAAGCACGGAATAACAGAAATCCATCCTGATGTAGTTAGCTACGTATCACATGCTACACAACAAAGAATACAAAACCTAGTGGAAAAACTATCAGAGACTGCTCAACAAAGGAATATTTCCTACAAGGTAACTGCATTTAATTGCTCAAATCAAATGGCAAAATTGCACAAATTCAGCAGGAGTTCAGGTGTTCTTTGTTCTGTGAAATCAGGTTGTTTATTCTCTTTGACTGATTCACCTTCCATTAAGACATTAATACACATGGGTGACTAGAACTTTTCAGCTTGCATATACAAAATGGTTTTAAAACAAATGCAGAGAAGCTGTGCCTTCCCTTTATTTATTATGTCAAATGTTTAGTGTGTGAGTGACTGTAGAGTCAGACAGATAAAAGCACTGTGTTGAATTCCCAAGAGACTGCTATCTGACAGATGTGTGTTCCTAATAGATGCAAATGCCTGAGCAGCATTTAAAAAAAACCATGCAGCTCTGTGAAATATGTTTGAGAGGTTAAAGCTGTGATGATATTAGTTTAGAAGTCAAAATCTGATGATTCATGGAATAGAACAAAATGCTTTTAAGAGTTCTAGCTGGTTTGACTGGTGTAAATATACTCCTGCTATTTGTCTGTAAAGGACAAAGTTAACATTGGAGCTTTGAATGTATGTGTTCTTCCCCAGTACAGTACAAGTTAACAGCTTTGTTTTTAAGGGAGTAATGAGAAACATATTTGCTGTATTTTCAGGATGATGAAAGATATGAACAAGCAAGTGACGTTCGGGCACAGCTCAAGTTCTTTGAACAACTTGATCAAATAGAAAAGCAGCGTAAAGATGAACAAGAAAGGGAAATTTTAATGCGCGCAGCAAAGGCAAGTGCTTGGCTTTCACACGTGTTTGCAAAGTGTCATTTTTGACATCAAAACTGCAGAGTTTCTTTTCATTCTAAAACACTTGCAGTGAAGGGAAAGACTAATCTTCAAAGATGGAACTTGATGAATGTGTTCTTAACTAGAGCTCAGTTTTGCTTTTCATTGTAAAGCATGGGAAACAGCTTCTTTGCCACTCTGATTGCATCTTCCCAATTAAAGGGAGTCTTGAAATTTAGTTTTTGCATTTTGCATTGGCAAAAAAAGATGAATTTTGTAGCTTGGTGGTACTCTTAAATGTAATAGAGAGGTTACAGGTATTTTGGAGACTAGAAATAAAATTCAGAAAGATTTTTGCAAATTGGATGAATACAATAAATAAGAAGCAGTTGATATAAACATGAATGTGAATATTAAACTGTGGTTTTACTCAGTGAATATCAAATGAATATGATTAGATAAGGGCACCCTAGAAATAATTCACAAAACAACCTATGTTTTCTGTTAGTTTTGTGATCCAGCATGAGTTGACAATGTCAAAACCCAAATTTATTTTGTTGTTGGCCTGAAGAACGTGAGGGATTAACAGCACTCAGGATTTGATAGGACAAAGGAAATGGCCTCAAGTTGCATCGGGGAGGTTTAGATTGAATATTGAGAACAATTTCATCACTGAAAGGGTTGTCAAGCCCTGGAACAGGCTGCCCTGCACAGTGGTTGAGTCACCGTCCTTGGAAGTATTGTGTAGATATGGCACTTGGGGACATGGTTTAGTGGTGGTCTTGGCAGTGCTGGGGAAACAGCTGGACTTGATGTTCTTAAAGGTCTTTTCTAGTCAAAACAATTTAGTGATTCTGAAAGTATGACACGCCCAAGGAATTGCAGGTGCCCGGTGAAATGGGCAGTTGCTGATGTAAATGGTCTTTGGTCACTCAGGTGCACTTTGTTCAGACTGCAGCCTGACCTGTGTGTGTAGGTGTAGCAGAAAGATCTGCTCTGAGTAGGTGCCTGGTTACCCAGCAAGGGGAGGAATTGTTCCGAGAAGTACAGGTCTGATTCCTTTGTTCATATGCAAAGTGGGTAATTCAGTTCACAGGTCTGTGTAATTTGTGTCTTGTAATGGTTGCATTAAAGGCATAATTGCCTGGCTACTCTTTGCTGTCTTTAACAAAGCAGAAAAATGGGATGCCTTTTCAAAAATAGATACATTAAACTAAGAGAAGGAAAACTTTTAATTTCTAAAAGTTGTTTACCACTGTTGCCCTCTCTGGGAGTGATAGGTATTCCCCACTTGCTGCTGAAGTTGAAGAAAAGCTTTCATATATAATCTTTAACTGCTTTTGTAACTGAATTAATTTTTCTTTCTTTTCCTCCAACCACCTCATGTTCATCCTTAATCAACACAGTCTCGATCTCGACAAGAAGATCCAGAACAGCTTAGGTTGAAACAGAAGGCCAAGGAGGTGAGTGCTGACATTAACATGAACTTTTATTTTGGAAATTGAAATAGAAATAATGAGCCATCCTTGTTCTGGCATACGCAGATGCAGCAGCAAGAGCTAGCACAGATGAGACAGAGGGACGCCAACCTGACTGCGTTAGCTGCCATCGGTCCCAGAAAGAAAAGGAAAGTAGATTCACCAGGATCTGGATCAGGGACAGAGGTACAGTATAATTGTCACCTTTGGTTTTGCTGCCTCAGCCTCTGTGCAAACCTTCCTGTTCAGAGCTTTTTCCCCAGTTTATGGGAGCTCCCTGAGCAGCCAGAAGTGTTTTGTGTTCGTATTTGCTCGCTCCAAGGCCAGGATCAATTTTTAGCACCTGCGTAGTGGCATAGGGAATAGAATCTGAGTTGTCATTCCCTGATTCGCGGAACAGGAGAGATGTTAGAAAAACCATCTCTGATCTCACAAGCCTCAGCTTTTTGGACCTCCATAGTTTTGGAAGGAGATTTTTGTGGATGTAACCAATCTAACTTGGAGTGCAGAGTAAGGCTGCTGAGGTAGGTGGGGTGGTAGAATTGAATCACTGCTAAATTTGACAGCAGGAGCCTCAAGTTACAGGAGCTTGCCTAATTTCTTTCTTCAGCAGTTGATTGGCCTTAGTTTTCATGTCTCCGCAGCAGATCAGTTTGACCAGTTCCATTTGATCAGGATGTTCTTGCACATCCTTGTATATTCTACTGTTGACTCTGTCTTTTAAGAACTTCCCTGCAGACTAAGTGTCAGAATGCTCAGTGTCTCATTCATTTAATATTAATTTACATTCTGGCAGATGACTATCTGCTGTATTTTTAAACAAGTGAATAAACAAGAAATAGTATAAAATTGCTTTCTGCATTCAATGTAGGATTTCTCTAATGTTTAAAAAGAACAAAATATTCTTGAATATTGTCATTTATTGGACCAAAAGCTCTCTTCATAATTTGAGGATTTTTCCCTGTGGGGTTTTATGCCTGATAGCAAGTGACAGCATAGTAATAGTTTAATAATTCTGTTTATTACTCCTTGAGCATTCTGAATTTTCAGTGCTAAAGCATTTATACTGTAGAAAAGCCTCAAAGAGTTCACCTTGTTTTATACTGAATTGCTAGAAGCAATAATTTACATGTGCTTGATATAAAATGAGAGAGAAAAATCTGAATATTTGTAAATGTTATTTTTGTTTATAAAAAAAATCAAGCCTCTTGAGATCTTTTAAAGTAATTTTAAGTTTTGAAATTTACTAAAATGTCTGCTACTGAGAATAAGAGCTGTTTTTATATAAGCTGACAAATTACTCTATTAAAGGTTTATAGATGTGGTTTAAAATTATGAAAATTGCAGAATGGGGCACTTTGCAAAGATAGATGTGTACACAAATGAAGTCGTCTCAGAGGAATATGCTGAAGTACCTCATGCAGAGTTAATGTTGGCATTGCTTACTCCTGCATGCTCAGCTGTGCCACCTTAATGGTCTGTTAATGTCACTTAGGTTATGGGATGTATTGTGCATCTCCTGTGAACACTTGTTTGTATTTCATCTAAATCTGACTAATTTAGTTATCCTGGATTAATCACTGGTTAACCAATTAACTACAGGTTCCCTGGAAATCTAATCTTTTTGTCTGTTTAATTAAGAACCAGCTGCCTTTGATCTGATACTCACAGCTGTGCTTTTGCTGCTGTGTCACTTGACATTTTTAAATTGGGCTCCACTTGTCACCATTTGTATGCAGTTTGTGGTTAAGGCATATTACAAGAAGTGTGGAAAATAAGGTTTGTCATTATTTAGACACAGATTTGTAAATGGAGGCTTTTGATGTCTACAAATGCTGATTCTTAATTACATGTGAAGTCACTTCTAAGTAGTAATTGCACTGTTTTGTTTCCAAATTCATCAAAACAGGTTGCTGTCAGTTTGAGAGTTTTATGTCCATGTGATTTTACTGAAAGTTACCAAAAGCTTCTTAACTTACTCCATACGTAATTCTGTGTCTTTGAGGACTCCTGATATTTTACCTTTGCATTTAAAGTATTATGGGCTACATAATAAAGCTCAGGCTTCAGCTTTCACTAAAGAATATTTTAAAACCAAGAATAAACCCCCTTCCAACCATTCTTTCTGTTCTCTAGCATTCATGTATATGATAAAATTTAGTTAGCATCCAATATTCTCCTGTATCTTCTAATTTCCACTGAAGTTGATTAAAATTAGATGGCTACATTGTGCAAGTGCCTTAAAATATCCTTTTGAAAATCCAGCCTTTTAAGCAGCCCCTAACTACAGGATTTTGATGATTTGGTGTTTGCTGGGTCAACAGAATGCTTGAGAATCAAAAATCTGACTTCACTGGTAGCACTGTGGTGAAGCAAGTTCATCTGCACTGAACAAAGCTCTGCTAAACCAGAGTGATCATTTCCAGTGCAGGTTTAGGTTGGTTTGATCATCAGTAATGTTCACTGGTGAAATACATTATTTTCACGCGTGTTAGTGGGAGCCTCAGCAGCTTATTCACATGACTCATACACCACTCTAAATTCTGGCTTTTTTCAAGTCCTGCAGTGTTTTTATTAAGAAAAATATTTGAAAATTCTCCAAACTCACAGGCAGGTAAGTCTTTAGTCACTACTGGAGCGTGTTTGGTGTCATGAAGTATCAAAGCTCCATCTAAAGAAGAAAGGAGAACATTATTCTAGCAAATTAAATTGGAGGGGAGAGCGAATCCGTAGCTGAGCCACAGAAAGATGACCCGTTCCCAAAAGAATTCATTATTAGGTAAATAACCTGTCAGCAGCAGAGGGCTGCCCAAAAGATTCCCGGCTGAAAACGGAGGGAGCAGCCTGGATTCCGGTCTGCGCGCGCCATCTGCCGGACACTGCGCGGAGCTGCAGCTGCTCCCCGGCCTCGTCCCGCTGCTTCCCCGCCCGCCCTTCCGTGCCGCTCATTTGTTTCCTTCTGGTTTTGGCGTTTTTCTTCTTTTTTTAAGTGACATATATAGTAATATGCTGCTTCTTTATCGTGCCACTTCGGGAAACTCCCATTGAATGATGCTGAGAGATGGAGAAGTATTCAGAGGTCATTAGAGAATGCGTAACTGAGTCTAAGAAAGCTTCTCCTAAATATAGTGCTGGGCTTGCTTACAGCTGTTGTCAGCACAAGGAGAGCACCCTGCCATGGAAATCAGGGGGATCTAGGACATGATTTAAGGCCTCACAGTCCCGGGAACAGGACTGCTCCCCAGGTCATCCACCACTCCAGGGCTGCCCTCGGCACCCCTGCCATTGTGAAGAATCCTGGCCCTTCTGTTTGGTTTGGTTGTTGGGATTGCCTGTCCTTAGTGCCTTCCTAAAAATACAAGCAGTGCTTTGGGGCTTTTTTGTCTATATTGAATGTCACTGAAAACGTCTGATTGTTCAACTGTTGTTAATAAATAAGAATTGAAAAGGAAATCTCTAATCTGGTAGCATACAGCTTCCTGACTATGTACAGTTTTTAGGTCACATGTTTTCTCTGAAAAGTTTTGAAATGCTTTTGGGCTTGGACTGATTGACCTGTTCTTCTGCTTTCCAGGGATCTGGTTCGAGTGCAGCAGTCCCAGGCAGCTCTGGAGTTGGAACAACCAGACAGTTTACGCGACAAAGGATAACGCGGGTGAACCTCAGGGACCTCATATTTTGTTTAGAAAATGAGCGAGAGACAAGCCATTCACTATTGCTATACAAAGCATTCCTTAAGTAAAATGGAAAAGATCAAGGTATTTTTGACGGAGAGACGCCTGAGGACATTTTTTAATATATTTGCAAATTACGCCTTTTTGTAACAAGCGAATGGGATATTGTTTGAAAAACAACCACCTCTTTACATGGAACAGTTTTATATTCCTGTTTATAAATAAACTCTTCAGTATAAGAGAAATGCATTTCTGTAACAGTGAGGATACTTACAAGGCCTGTGGATACTATAAAAGGACAATTAAATTTTAACTCATCTCTTGATTGAGTGGCCTTCTTGCCAAACAAGCCATATATAAAGACTGATGGAATCGTTTAGCAAATAACTAGCTACCCTTTGTCAGCCCTGTAGCAGTTTCGACATTAATTGTTCATTTTAGTTCAGTTTTATTCAACTAAATCCATTATATAGGCATATGTCTACAGCAGATGACCTCATTTCATTTAGCTTTTTTTTGTTAAACAGTCAGTTAGCAAAGCAAACTGATTTTTAAAGAATATTTATCTTTCCCCCAAATGCTCAAAATCTAGAGGGATATACAGTTAATTTTAAACATAACCTCAATTTTAATCACATTATTGCTTATTAGAGGCCCTGAAATCCCATAAAGGAGGGTTACTTCTGAATGTTTTAGCAGCATCTGTAAAAATGCATTTTATTTGCTATAGTTTGTAAAGCTGTAAAGTTAAAAAAGGAAAAAAAGGAAAAAAAGAGAAACCTTTTCAGCATAAATATATTTTACTTGCACTGTGTTTTTTAGCTAAAGTGAAAGCTTAGATTAAATAAAATCAAAAGTTGAGAGGAATCATCAAAAGACTGTTTCTCAGTGTGAATCAAGTGTTGAAAAATGGTTGGTGTATTTTGTCGGTAATTGTACATAATTTTTGGCACATAACATAAAAATGGCTATGTAAACTATAATTATTTTGCTAAAAGACTGTATGCAAGCTGTGGGCCTACTTTAAAGATGTCCAGAGCAAAGTCCCTTCTTTGTACCTATTTTTTTATTACAAATATACTAATTGGTTCTTTATATTTTCAGAGGTTATTGTATTAAATTGTCTATTGATAGTACTTTTATGACTGTAAATACTTTGGCTTTCTTTGTGTGAACTCTCATGGTAGAATTTAACTCTCTTGCGTGTAAACTGAATGCTGATCAGTATTTTTATCAACACCTGACAACTGTTACACCCCTTTTATTTTGTCTTTTAGGAAATCCTGTCTTTCCTTTTTTTTTTCATGTAAATTTTGCACAGTTACTTGTTCATATGTAAATATTTTACTTTCAAAAATGAAGTTTTTAATTGCTATTGTTTTATATAGGATTGAAAGAAAATTAACTCCTTTATTAAAAACAAATTTATCTGTATTTGCTAATGTATTTTTCTCTCTAAATCTTTTCTCCACTTGGATTTATTTTTCTTGGTACAGTAAAAGTTGAGTCTACCTGAGAGGATGCTGTTTGCTAAAGATGCACTTTGGGATGTTTTTATATTTTGTTTTGTTTTGTCAGTATTTTGGAGGTATGTGACTTCATGTATCTTGACATTTGATTGTTGTCTTAGGGGTCTTGGAGTGACATCAGTGGACAGTGGGTTTGGTTGGTTTTTAAGCAAGAAAGGTGTCTGAAACACCTGAAATATTTTGTGTTTGTCTAGTGAAGGTTTAATAAAACACTCTTTCCTTGAGGGCAGCCTGATCCCTCAAATACAACTACAATGGTTTGCAGAAGAAGGTAGGACATAAACCACAATTTGGAGCACAATTATAAAAGAAAATAATCAGGAACACTTGATTATCAGTGTGAAAATCTGAGAAGCATTTCTGATGTTCTGTACTGAATATTTAGCTTTTGGGTTGTATTTCTTTTAATTCCTCCTCTCATGGGCCACTTAAACTAATAATTTTGAGGGCCTAATCCTGCTAATCCATTAATTTGATGATGATTCCTTGCATACAGACAAATCTGTCCCCAGGCTGCTGCCCCAAGCCCCTGCTGTGGAACAGGCACTGGCAGCAGGCCCGTGGGAGATCAGTGTCTCTGGAAAAAGAGGATTAGCTCCTAAAGGGATGCACTCACCTGACACCCTGTGTGACACTGACCCGAGACTTTCATTGTCTGTAAACTCCAAAGAGTCTTTAAATTGTGTCATGTTATTAAGTGGCAAGAAACATCTTGGTCTTTTGGCCAAAACACTGTCAGAGCGTGCCTTTAATTGTAGCGAAAGCTGGTTGTAATTGTTAATCACCATGGGCAGTGACTGGGCACAGTGTCTGCAAAGCTGTGGCAGGTAAGTGGGGAAGAAACTGTGTGAAAAATTAAAGTTACTACATTGTGTGCTGTACTTTGCTCTCTGTGCTCAGTAGTGGCTTAGAAATATTCTAGAGAGGCCAAGGGAGGAGGGAGAGATCTCCTGTAAGAGGAGAGCTCTTGGTTTTGTTTTAAGTAACGTTGGTTTTAAGCGTACAGGCAGCCCTTCACTCCATATAATTTGTCTCAGCTTTTAAATGTTCTGGTTCTGTTAGTCAGAAAAGCTGGTAGCACCCATCTCCCTCCAGTAGTTCAAATTCATGGAGTTTTGGACTGGGAAATGGGCACATTATTGTCAGTACACTGGCACTTGTGAGGAGTTCTCATGGTGAAGCAGTTGCAGACTTTTGTTCATTTGTTGTTGGTTTGGGGGTTTTTTTATGATAAAACCAGTAACTGTTTTTGATGCTGCTCAGAAATTTGACATTGCAAAATCACAGCTGAAGAGGGGTGGCATTTACATGGCAATACACTCGCACACCACCACTCCTCTTGTGTGTTAGTGACCTGTAGAGGGAGAAATTATGATTCTTTCCTGGCCCCAAGGCTTGTGCAGCTCAACCAGAGTGAGGGTGAGCATGGAAGAAAATTTACTGCCCATTTCCTTGGGTCTCTGTACCAAGACTGATGCACCTTTGTTGTAAGCACCCCAAAATTGAAGTTTGCTGCAGCTGGGACGTTCTATGTGCGAGTCGGTGAGGGGTTAGTGCACTTTTATTTTGTCACACTTTTTCAGCTCCATGTCAGGGACAGGTTCCTTCTCTCTTGTGTTTAAGTCTGTGACATGTAGTGAGCTCTCTACCCTGCTTTACAGAAGTCTTGATGTCTCTCTGTGTTTTTTAACACCTCTGATTGGGTAGTGCATAGCTGTAATGTTCGTGAAGTGTTGATGCCATTCTTTTTCCAGCAGAAAAATTGAACAGAACAAGTAGGATGTAGTAAGGCACTCTGAATTCAGCTTGGTTTTCTTATTTCACAGGTTTATAATTAAGTAGATGTGTTTTCAGGAAACCTTTTAATACATAGTGAGAGAGGCATGCGTGATAAATACCACCAATTTCACAGTAATTAAGATTTTATTGGAGGCTTCCCTGTGATCCAAGAAGTTTCCCCACATTTCTGAGATTGTCTAAATTACAAATAATGATACAACAACTCCAGTGATAATTTTAACCATTTTCTTAGGTTTACAGCTGTTTGTCCATCTGCAGAGAGGAGTCTTGACCTTTGGGGTAAGTGAGGGGGGGTATCAGCTGGGCTGGGGCGGTGGCACTTTCAGCAGTGACATTTCCCTGCAGTGTGGGACTGTGGATCCACCTCTGCAGGTGAGTGCAGAGCCCTGTGCTTGGGTGTGCTTGTGCCAGGATTTTTGCACAGCAGGGCTTTAGGCAAGGACAGGCCAATGTGATGTCTTAAAATGTGGTGTAAAGTGCCAGGAGGAAAAGGTTTAGGCAGTGTGGGTTGATCCTAATCTTTAGATTTTTGGGTATGTCATGCAAAAGTGCCATGTGTTAAGGCTTGCTCCTCAGTATTTGGGGAGGCTTTTTAGCAAGTGATGTTTCCCTGTCTATGGAAGTTGCCAGGCTGATGAATTTGGGAGATGTTTGTTGGAGGGATGAATAGGGAGGGCAGCACGTTAAGGGCTGCTCTGCCATGCTGACCTGCCTTTTATTTGCCCAACACAAAAGCTCCCCGAGTTAGGATATCCCACAGGATGACAACTGGGGGGATTAAAACTGCATTTTAATAGCTCAGATCTGTCCTCCCCCTGCAAATCTGTGGCCAAACCCTGCACTCTCCCCTCTCCCACAGGAGTCCTGGGAGTGGTTGTACCAGAGACCGGCAGGGACAAGCCAGAGCTCCTTCATTTTGTGTGGTGATGGTACTAGATGCCATAGAGCTGTGACAGAAAGGGAATACATTCCTTAAAACTTGCTTTTAGGAATTCAGTCGTGTTTTCTTGTGTCAGCTGAGAGAAACTTGCCCAATGCTGCTGCAGAGGTGGGCAGGCGAGCAGGAGATCTGGGCACATTGCAGGGAGGCCTTGTTAGCCACTGCCTGATTTTACTTTGTTCAGCCCCTTCAGAAATAACTTTCCTGTGAAACAGTTAATTTTCCCTTTGTTTTCCTGCTCAGCTTATTTACTGTTATTCTCTGGAAGCAGCTGGATTGCACCCTGTTTGGTTTCCTCCTGGGAGTTTCCCTGTTCCGAAGTCAACAGAGGACTTGTACAAACAACACGAGCAGCGTTTGGGCTGTGATATGTAACCACACTGCTGTGAAAGTGCTGAATAAATGCATAACAAATCTGGCTTTTACTGCTCTGTAAAAGTACTGCATGGTTTAACTTGAGCACTTAGGTACTTTTTCAATCCAATAACAAAATCAAGTTGCCAAAAAAAAAAAAGTTGCAAGTGCTTTCTAGTTTGCTGTGATGCATTTGGTGCTCTGATTTTGAGCAAACACGTTGGAGTGTTGCCCATCTATGGCAAACTGGAATATGAAGAACAATATATCTAACTTCCCAGGAGAGCAACGTGCTGATGTTTAGGCACAGCCTCTTTCAGTGAAAATGAAAATCCTCATGTCATGTTGAGTGTGCCACTGTTCAGCTCCTTTGCTCCACTTTGAGAGGGACAAGAGTAAAATCTGGGTAAGTTATAGGTAAGGCCCTTCACCTTGAGGTGGAATTGATGGGATTGATCATTTATATTTGAGAAATAAGAGTTAAGTTCCTTAAAAAATATATATATATTCTCACTTTCCGTGCTGATCCGCAGCAGTGGTGTGTGATTTGAAGTTCGGGGGAGGGGGGGGTTCCTTCATATAGTAGCTTTTGTTTGTCCTTTTTATTCTACTTGTGTGGTGCAAATTCCTACTTTTCCTACTTACTCCTACTCAAGTGGTGGGAATATATTTTGTGTGTATTTGCTTATTCTTGATACAGATATTTCAAGGTCTCCATTTAGAGCACAGCCTTAAATGAACTGTGCTGGTGGAGCTGAGTGTGCCAGTGGAGATGGGCACCATTCCCATCCAGCTCTCTCCTCCCCAAACTCAGGGGGGGCCTGTCCCTCTTGTCCCTGCAGCTTGATCCCTGAAAAACTCCCCAAAACTAAGTTCCCTGATGGAAAAATGCCCAGGAGCTCACGTGGGCAGCATGAGGGCAGGAGCTGGTGGCTGGGAAGGAGGGAATGAGAGATCTGGACAGCCGAGGTGTGAAGCAGTGCAGGGTGGGTGAGCTGGAAGCTCTGAGCACACTCATCCTGTGGGAATGTGCCTGGGGCTGCCCATAAATTAAAAAAAAACCAACAAACCTTAAAAATAGCTAAACCTGGCACCTACACAACACAAAGCAGGTCTGTGTGAGCATCCCCCATCTCCTTGGCAACGGAAGCAGGCAGGGAGCAGGGAAGGTCGGGTGTGGTGGGTGAGTGTGGGCAGCAGTGGCCCTGGAGGAGGCGAGGGCTCATCCTCCCAGTGCCAACATCACACTCCTGAGATGGGAACTGCTGTCTTGGAGGGTTTGTAGGCTTGGATGGATTCTTCTGTGAGTTTATGAAGTTGCTTTGCAAGTGTAGTGGAAGGTCAGGAGGTGTGGGATCCCCTGGGCTCCTCCTGGCACGGGCTGCCCTTGCTCCCAGCCCACCTAACTTATGGGCAGATATATATATATATATATATATATACACACACACAGGTAATATGTGTCTGTATATATATTTTATATGTATTTGTGTATAACTATGTGCACACATAGCTATTTATAGAAGTCTGCTTTATATGTAGAAAAGATGCACGTTTTTGATGTACACAGTGGGGCTGACTCTGTGACCCACCAGCTCTCCTGTATCCCTGATCCTGACAAAAGCTGATTTTGCCGAACTGGGGAGTATGGGTGTCACTCAAAGCTGCTTAGTGTAAAAGGGAGTCATTTTGCAGTTGTCCAGCAAGGAGCCTCTTGGATGTTTCATCCTGTACATGGAAACTGCAGGGGGATGCTCCCTCTGAGGATGGGGATGCTAAGGAAAAATTTCAAGGAAATCTCCTGGGTCTTTTCCCCCTTATATTCAGTGAACACTCTGGTTGTATTTTGTGTCTGGATTTGGAAAGGGAGTGGGGTGAGAAAGTGTGAGAAGCTGAGAGAAAGAAAGGAATCAAAGTGTTGACAAAGTAGTTCAACACTCGGCAGGAGTTTAATGGCAGAGAGCCGGGGCAGTGTGGAGCCGGGTGGGGGGAGGAAAGAGGTCAGCGCTGGGCTCTGCGTGCCCTGGAGGTGAGGGAGAAGGCAATAATGACTCCTGGGAAAAATAATATAAAGAGGTGAGAATCGTGGAGGCAGCTGGTCCTTGTTTTCCCGTGCCTTCACCTGTCAGAGGGGATTAACACCGACTGCATCCCATCCCTGCCTCAGCTGAATTCCCGCTGAGGGAGGGCATGGAAACCCTCAGCTGGGAAACGCTCTGTAATTGCTGTTATTTGATTAGGAAGGAGCCGTATCCGTTTCTCCCGGCGCAGGGAAAGGCTGGGAGCCCGCACGGGCGGCCGGCTCGTCTCGCCAGGCGGCAGAGGGTGCTCTGAGCCCGGCTACGCCGCTCCCGAGAGTTCCGTCCCCGCTCCGTCCCCGCTCCATCCCCGCTCCATCCCCGCTCCGTCCCCGTTCCATCCCCCTTCCATCCCCGCTCCGTCCCCGCTCCGCCCCCGTTCCATCCCCGCTCCGTTCCCCCTCTCCATCCCCTCTCCATCCCCGCTCCGTCCCCGTTCCATCCCCCTTCCATCCCCGCTCCGTCCCCGCTCCGTCCCCGTTCCATCCCCGCTCCATCCCCGCTCCGTCCCCGCTCCGTCCCCGTTCCATCCCCTCTCCATCCCCGCTCCGTTCCCCCTCTCCATCCCCCTTCCATCCCCGCTCCGTCCCCGTTCCATCCCCCTTCCATCCCCGCTCCGTCCCCGCTCCGTCCCCGTTCCATCCCCGCTCCATCCCCGCTCCGTCCCCGCTCCGTCCCCGTTCCATCCCC